>NW_010421454.1:87997-113369 GCF_000710305.1 Buceros rhinoceros silvestris | reverse complement strand
AAAGAAGTAAAAAACATTTATGTGTTCAAGAAGAATTAAATACATAATAAGCATGTAACAGTAGAAGGAAGGTATTTAGAGGGAAAAAGACAATTTTTAAAAAGCAGAAATTTCAAAACAGAGTGATTTGAAGATTGCACAGACTTTAAAAGTAACCGAATAGCATCTTCTGTCAGAATTAGCTTGATAGTTTTTAGCCAAAATCGCTTTCTGTACTGAAAGTTTTCAGACAAAAAGAATGAAATAGGGCTTATGTAGTGGAAGCGCTGCAACCTCAGTGTTGAAGAGGCTTTAACTTTTCCACGGTCTATCTCCCCCTTACCATTATGTTGTATTTTGAAGGTACAACTGACATTTGATAATATGCGAATATTTACAGCTTAAGAGTACAGAGGTACTATGCCCCTCATTTCATTGGCAGGCAAACATCATGAAATACTGTCATCTCCTATTTCTCTTCAGAATACACATAATATTTTTAAATAGCTGAAAGGAATAACATTTGTTTTGCCCTGACTTGTAACTGCAGAATTATCAAGACTTTCTTAGACATCCTGTATCTGCCGCCATGACTGAATAGTTAAGACTGTACTGGTTTGTGTTCTAAAGCCTCTGTAACGTCCCGAATTCACAGGATACTCAGACATGTCCAATTATATACTTGAATCTCATTTAACAAAGCTGACATGTAAATCTCACAAAAGCATGATTTGCCTATTGATGCTGCATCTGACAAAGCTTGCATGTGGCATTCATTCCACCAAGTAAGTGGAACATATGCATGTAAAGAAAGCACATCAGAAATCCCAGCATCGGCCAGAGGCATGTGAAAAATTGCACACAGTTAAAACTGCTAGTCAAACCACGCCTTCTGATCTTTGCCTGTGAACAGCTACGCAATAGCTGGGACCACCACAGTCCTGACCTGAACAGTCATAAAGCCATTGAAACCAAACCAGCGGATCTGCGCAGTGTACCTCATTAACTCGAAGACCTAAATCTCTTGGTGTCAAGGGCACCAAAACTCCCTAATCTGGTTCCCCAACCAATACATACTTAGAAGACCCCTGCCTCTAACAGGGAAGATGGTATTTCACAGCAGCTGCCACTAACCCCTTTAGATACCTACTGTCCATTCACTTCACTTTACCACTTGGGTTGACAGACAGAATTGAACCCTAAGTTTTACGTTAAAGGGGGATTTTGTTTTCCTAATTCCTACATAGAATAAACAGCAAGTTACCGATTTGTAAAAACAAAACCTCATAAAACTTTGTCCTGGAGGTTTTGCTACCTGAAACATATTGCAACATCCAGTTAAATATACTGACAGCCATTCTACCATCTCAGGAGAAACCAAGTCTAAGAGCTTCCCTATGACAAAAATTGTGTCTGTTATAATGGATTACTGAGATGATGCAACATACAATTAGGATGAAGGGTTGTCTTCACACACAGTGAATTTAATATTTAATAGTTTTTAAATGTCATAGAACATGAAATTCACAGAAAAAGAAAACATTGATGCACTCCAGGAAGAGACTGCATCAGAAGTCGTGTTCTGCTTTTGATTGATACAGGTAAGTGTTGGTCAGGAATGAAGGAAATAATGGTCTTCCAATATTGTGACTGATTTTACAAAAATACCTTGTATTTCAAAAAAGTATGGTGGAAAACTAAATTTAGGGAAGGTGAAGCATAGAAATTTCTTTGAACGTGATTTCTCTTACAAATTAAAAAAACAGATGTGTGTCATGGAAGTGTTTTCTCCTACCTATGACAAGATTTTATGTCTTCAGAAAAGGTGTAATTTTTCCTGAAGTTGACTTCTTTTTTTTTTCCCCCCCAAATTGTTGCATTCAAAAAAAGATGCATTTAGACCACATAAACTGTTGAAATTATTGGTAGAAAAGGAGTTGATTAAAAAAAAAAGCTAGTCACAACGGATTATCTGCGCTAAAAGATTTCTGATTATTTTTGGTAAAAATTAAAATTCAGCTACCAGCAGCTTTTCATCATTTCTAGGATAAATATCCTCTTGATTTTTGCTCTGGTCACTTGAGACTTAAATTCCTTTACTTTTTCATGTTTTACCAGTTTTCTGTTCTCAATATATAAATCACAGAATCAATTTTACAAGGTTTTGAGAGTTGCTGGAAATTTTTCTTATTTTTAATTGAAAGGCTAATTGAAGCTCTTTAAGTTTTTCCTAAGACATGTTATTAGTGGTATGATTTTATTTTTTTTGTCTTCACAGCACAATGGGAAAACAAGACTGTGGACACTTACCAAGTTTTACACATCTCTGTCAGTAAACTTGACGTGTGAATTGTTGCCAAGCAAGGGGTTAATAAGAGATAAGATCATAATCATTGTGTGCTTTGGTGATATGCTGTAATCAAATGTGGCAGATTTAGGATGTTCTGAAGGAGCTGTGCTAAAATCTCTAAGCAAGCACTAATGGAAAGGTTAATATGATGGTAGTTAGCAGACACCAGCAAAAATCAGTTTGTCACTAGAACTGAATTTAAACCAGGCACATTTCAAAGTCTTTAGCTCAAGGGGGCAATAAAAATATAGAATGAGCAGACTTAATACATTACTTCCTTTCTTTTTTATTGTCTAGCTACCAGAGGGTACCAATAATTTGTTATGCTTCGTATTATATTTGGAGGCATCTGTGAAATTCATTCATTGGATAGAATAAACTCAAAGTGTATTTTTATGCTAGCAATACAGATTATACAAATGAAAATTGACAGTGATAAAAAGTCTTGATTTCTACAAAGCAGCCACGTGAATTTGGGAAACATAAAATGAAATGGGACAGCCCACAGTTTTAATATCTAAAACACTGATGGCATTGATGTACCTGCTGGTGTATGGTTCTAAAGAAATTTAAACTGTAGAACAAAAGCTGTCAGTCTTTCCCTCTTTTTTTTATATGCAACCATCCACATACAAAAGTGGCACGTTCTTGAAGTGATGTGGTTTGAATTGCGCGGCTTCTATTATTTATGCAAAACGGGTGTTGAGCAGTCAAACTCCTATCTGTTCTTTTACACCGCAAACAAGTCAATTAAGGTGGGTCTTATTCCATTGAAAAACCACGTAAAAGGATTTATATGTGTTCAGTTCTGCAATTTAGATTTCAGTAAGATCACTTACTATCTGCAAAATTAACACAACTGTTGTCACATTAATTATAGTGTTTAAAACCTGCCTGTTTGAATTCAGCTTTAGAGACCAATAGCTGATAGCTCTCCAGATTAAGTTATCTGAATTTAGCCAGTGGGAGATACTATTCAAATAAATGCCTCAGGAAGATGAAATAAAAAGCTCTGAAAATCACTGTAAAATCAACAGTGTTTACTTCAAGGAAGTAGAGGATCATACATTTTTAGATCACAGATGGAAAACACTAACTCGAATACATTTTGAAGCACAAATTCCGCACTACCCCTTCTAAAAGAAGCTGTTTGTAGAAGCACGGTTTACATTAATCAGTACCTAAACCACTTTATATACAACCTTTCTAAAATTCATTTGCATAATGATAATCCGCATATGGCAGGGTTTAAGTTATTTAAGCGGTGTTATATTTCACTATTTAGTCTTGCTTCGCCACTGCTTTAGCAGTGAATCCTTGTGGAGTGTAATGCAGCTAATGAGGTAGCTTTTTAACTGAACAAACTGACAGGTCCCATATCTGCAGAGGCAGCTTGAAACCGTGCCCAACCTCTCGGCTTCCCAAGAGGCTTTTCAAAATTCAATAAATAACATCTGTAGGCGATGTTGGGTGCAGACCTAGCAGAGTGCGTCATAACACTGAGCTGGCAGAACAAAGAAACCATGACGACTGCCAAGTTTCCATGGCAACCGCTGCGAGGCTTGGAGAGTATAATAGCACATCAATCATTGTCCAAAAGAACTTCATTATCAGCAAGAAAAAAACCCTTTAGGATCTGTTTAGTGTGCAATTGTGGGTTAACTCACCTCAAAGCCTTGCTCTCTAGCAAAAGTGGCAGCTTCCTGAAATAATAAAAAAAAAGAACAGTTAATTATAAAGTGCTAGATAATGAAGAAATAACACATTTTGAAAGTCATTCAGCCAGTTTTCCTTTTATACGATTATCTCAATATACCCATATACAGTTGTTCAATTCTGATAGTTGCACCAAAAGCTTCCCCCTCCTTCCGTCAAGCCCAACAACAGTACCATGTCAACACATTTCACAACTTCAAATAAAGAAGGTACAATATGTTTTTTCCAGGCAAGGAAAGTTACTTCTGGAGATAGGACTTTGACTAGGACACCACTACTTCAAATCCAGACAAAAATCCTTCAGACGTGCTTTTAATTGAAATTGTACCTTATCTTCATTTATCTCCATTTATGTATGGCACTTCATGGGATTCAGGTTATCAAGCCATTATAAAAAACCCATTTGTCCTCTACAGTGCATTAAAAAAAAAAAATAGGATCACAAAATGTGTTCAAACCCTTGTGGTGGAATCAGACGAGCATTTAAAAATACTCTGATGTCTTAATCACTGCTTTAGGCAATTTAACTATGTTCTTTTTCTGAAAGAACAGAAGTAACATCAGGGTATCAGAATGTCCTCATTTCTTATTTATATTAATCACAGCAATTAAAATCTGTTTTGAAACAGAAGCAAGGAGACAGAAGACAATAGCAATGTTTTTCCCTTACCTTCTACCTTAACATTGCAAATACTGCAGAAAACCCTCAAAGTTTTTAACATGCATTCTTTCAGATTATCTTTGCCAAGTGATATTAATAGAGGGATAAATCTTGAGCCAAAATGGTGAGTCGATCCAACAAAAATAATTACCGTACCAAACCACTGAAGTCCAGTGTCCCTACGATAACTTCTAGTACTGCAGAAAATAATATGTGAGGACCCATTTGATCTGCCAGTTTGGGGGCAATAGAAGAATTTGAAGTGGGTACAACTGATTACAACAACAGTAAGTTGAGGTTAATAAAATGTGATAAGCTGAAAAGCACAACTCCTCAGGCTGCTTCACTGCAGAAACATAAGGCTGACCGGGTTAGCCTCAGCTGATGTTGACAGAAAAACTGAATCATGGTCCTGACAATTGGGTGCGGGCAAGGTTAGCCACTTTGACAATTTACTTACAATTGAATTCCTTCTTGTACATCACACGCTCAATGACATTTGCTAGCCTGGCTGTCAAGAAGGAGGGTAGGGTTCAAAGATATCATGCAGTGTTTTCCTAAACCAGCATGTGATTAACAAAGCCTATGCTCATATGAAAAAGGGAGGCTGCAAGCTTCCACTCTAAAGTGATCCACCTACAATGAAATGCAACACATCAAGAACACCTCAAATGAGACTGGGCCACAGGAGGGGAAAAAAAAAAAAAGATAAATAAGGGTGCAGAGAATAAGAAAACAGACTAAAAATTACGTACTGGAGCCAAATTATTTCTTTAACCTCAGGTTTTTGGTTGTGCAATCGAAATAGGAAGTTACACTGATCTGTCCTAAGGGGTTCTCTTTAATGTCCCAGTGCAGCAGGACGTTAACATCTGTGTTAAACTATTGTTTGGCCAGGAAACTGGACACCAGTACATGAAACAAAAACTATTCCAGTTAAGTAGTGTTTCCTCATGGGAGACTTTGAAAGAATTCAACTTCATTTTCTGTACTGGGGCACCCATGCATAGCACATGTAGTTTGAAAGACCTGGCCCTTACACAAGACAGGATAAATGATTGCACGTTTGTTAAAAAGTATCTCATCTAACAGGATTCTCCTGTTAGACTGTAATCTTTTAGACGGGTGTGCTGCCTGGCTACATGAATAATGGTAGCCAGCATACAATCATAGATTCTCCTGCAGCTGACCTCTAATCTGAAAGTGCCTGAACATGCCAAAGAACAAGAGCAATCTTAATTTTCTTCTATCAACCAAACCTCAGCATAACTCCAGAGCAGCTTCTTTCAGCAAGGACTGTGCCTACAGCCCCCTAAGAATCAGCCACTCTCAGAGTTACATCCCCTTAACAATTACGGCCCTGCCAGTAAAAAAAGATAAAACAGCTGAAAACACACGTTTGGAGGCTAGAGCTTGGTTGCAAAATGGTGAGAAATGTGAGGCCGGCCCTGAATGTCAGGGACAGTTCAAAGTAAATTAACCAGATAAAAGCGATGAGAACCTTTTAGTATCTATTCACAGTAACAGTGAGAACAGGAAACAAGCAGAACCCATCTGTGCAGCCCTAGGGCACCTCATACTGAGCTTCACGTCTCTAATAAAGTAGTCAGGTTAAAATCTAAGTGGCTGTAACATGTGGAGACTGCTAGGGTTATAATGGCGAGCCAGGGCGTTCCCTGATGCAGGTGATAATCAGTATGATAATCACTGTATTTACAGGCTTTCCATTTTATATCTGACATTGGAAATCACGAAGAAGGAGGGATTAAGGAAATAAACAACCTACACAGAAGCTTTACTGCTCCCCAGAGAATGCAGCATTTTCATTCGTGCGTGACATGCAACAACAGCAAAGCAAAACAGCGACAGAACAGAATTTTCTTAGGAGGCTTCATTGCACATCAGGAGTTCTTTCAGTTTTGATAAACTTTAGACATTATTCATTCAGTACTCCAACTCAGCATTTTCAGAGCTATTTTCCATTATTGTCTACAACAGAACCTCTTATTTCATAAAACCCTCTCCTCCCCCTTTTTACTCTTTCATCCTAGATATATTAAAAACTCACACTCCTTTCACTATATCTACTTTTTACTAACTGTGACTGCAAATTTATTGCTATATCACCTAAAGTAGAAATGAGGTTTGTTATTAGTTAAGAAACACTATTTGGCTCATACAGTTTGGTGAAAAAAATCATCCTAAATACAGTCACGCTGAAAAGAACTGTGTAGAGCGTTACTTAATGGGAGTAACACAACATCACTGAAGTTAATACACACCCTCTCTTTGCACAATAGAGAGCAGTTTACACAGGAAATCCAGATAAATTAAAGAGATAACAATATAAAAAAGACAACTTCTCTCAGTCCTGGCTTTGCTGTATATATTAGAACTCGCTTACTAGCTGAGAACTATTTCCATTCTTGCACATATTTTGTTGCTGTTGGAGTCCCAGCATTTAGTAAACTGAGCTGTCTATAATCTACACTGCGGCTAATTGTAACATGACTTGTTAATTCTGAGCCCTTTTATCACCAATACAAACTATTTGTTTGTAAGTAAACAGAAACATACCCTCTAAACACAGAATCCATTAGCATCTGCATTCCTAGAAGTATTTGTTAGTCCCCTGTGTTAGAGGAATTTTATGATTATAGAGCTAGGGTGGCTCAACTTCAATAATTGTATGTTCAATTTGCCATAACACACAGAAGGCACACTATATATCAAATATTCTTGACACACCCAAGTATTTTTTTTTGTTGGTACCAAGGTTTTATGTTGACTTTATCAAATTATAGCCAAAATGGTAACAACGTGCATGTTGGGTTAAAATTAATTAATGTAGGCCAACCTAAACCTCATGCAGTTGCATTGAACAGCATTTAAAACCATGTACTGCTGAAATTAGCTGACAAAGACTGTTTCAAAAGCACCACCAACAGTATTATCTACAATATGCATTTTAACCTTTATACTGAGAAAAGGCGCACTATAAACTAAATTTGCATTTCATTGCTGAAATCAACATTATCTCATAAAGAAATGATAAAACAGCAGGACAGCAATGATACCCTTGCATGCTGAATGCATTTCTCGTAATTACACAAGAAAGCAAATGCAGGGGATGCTGAAGCTAATCCCTCCCCTGCCATCTTTCTTGGTAGAGGAAACATCTTACAGAATAACCTGAACTCACATATTATGGCACTACTCTGTGCAGTTCTCTCTAGTTCACTGTCTTTCCTTGGTGGAAAAAAAGGAACACCGTGCCTCCCCCTGACAGATTTTATTTACTTTTTTAAATTGGGAGATTAGTGGCAGATTTTGAGGGAGTTCCTACGGCAGTAACTGCAAACTTCCTGACTAATCCAAAACAAGCCCAATTCACATTTTCACGAATATCACCCTCTTCCTCTGCATAACAAATTGGTGACTCAGTGGGATCACCCCAGCCCATGAATCCAAGTAATCTTAAGCCTGCACACACACATACAGTATGTGTAACTGCAGAGGAAGATCCTCGCAGTACAGTGCAGTGTAGAATGTGAAACAACAAGAAGAAACAAAAAAGCAAACCTGCATGGACTCACTCAATGAGAAACATCCACCTAGTGTCTGCAGCTGATGGAACCATTCCTACTGATACCACAACCGTGTTTGATTATAACTTGAGTAGTACTTCCACCACTATACCTTACAATAATAACTGCTAAAATATTGTACAAAATACAACTTTAATATTTCCTTCCTTTCATACATTTCAGAAGTATGAATTTTTAGCTTGCTTTAACACATTAAAGGCTATGATTATCTCACTCAGATAATTCCCTTTTTCTTCAGTATAATGATTTAGTACTATCCACCCCAGTCATGAGTTCATCTCCAACGCTGGTATAACTTCAAGTTCTTTGTACCCTCTCTTGCTTTTCTACATATTGCCTTATTTGTGGCAACAAAGGTAGTTTTACAAATCTTCTCTTCCATTAAATAAAACCCTGTTATCTATACAAATGGGTAAAAACAAAGTAAAAGAAGTGAATGGGGATATAGGGAAAACTTTCACGCAAGTGATGCACGCTGATGCCTACAACTTCATTCTGTAGAAGACTAACTCAAATAATCAGAGTTGATTTAAATTGACAATCTCGTTTCTTAGAGATTGTCATTCTTGTATGATTTGTCTCACTGCATTATAGAGACATGAAAGTCTACTGCTTTGTTATAATGTAATTACTAACACTCGTAGTTCTGCTTTCCTTAGGTAAGCATATTTGTCCTTCCTATCTGCCTGTCCCTTCTGCCATCTTCCCCTGTCCCTAACAAAGAGCTTTCTTGTAAAATTCTGTGTTTTCAGAACTATACACTTAGTTTTATATACTTTGTAGGTATTGAGAACCTCTGATTTCAGCAGTATCTGTTGTGTCCAGTAATTCTGAATACAGGCCAATAAAACACATCTTCTTTTGTTAAGATCTCTCTTCTTTTTTTTTGGCAGAAGTCATGAAGAATCACTTACCAAGATCACCATGTGCCCTTCTTTTGGTATCTCCTTCATAAAACACTGGTCACAGCGCAGGAGTTAAGATAGTTTTTAAGACAGTGTGTGTGTGTGCTAGTGAGCTGTGCCATGCCTTGTTTCTCACTCTTCCAGCTCCAGGACAGTTTACACTAAATATGGCCCTGGAAATGTGGCTTAAGGCACAGACAGGACAACGGATTTGCAGTTGCTGCCTTTGAATTGTAACAAAGACGTCATTCATATACCCACTAACTTCATGGCACAGTTGGTGGGGTGGTCTTGATTCAAACTCAGGTACTTAATGCAACCCATAAACATGCAGCAATATGATCTGTCTTTATAACAAACTTTCCTTGTGTATGTTACACAAAGCCAAACTAAGTTATACCTGATTTCATTGCCCATCCCAGTGAGAAAATAATAGATGCATATATAATCACACACACACACACACACACACACGTATATATACTAAATAGATCCCCAGTCCTTAATATGATGAATTAACAGCATGCATCACGAACTAAGATTACTTTCATACCAGGGATGATGTCAAAGATGTGGTAATGATAATCATGACCTACCTAAGAAATCAGAGGTAGATACTGCCAAAGACTACCTGATGATCAGTTGAAAACATGATTTCAACAAATGGCCAGTATTATTCTGTTACTTAAAATGAATGGATGGAAAGTCTACAGGACAGAGTTCCAGCTGGATCACTAACCTTTAGTGCCAACAGTACATTTATTGTGCTTAGTGGTAAAATACATATGTTCCTCTTCCATTCAGTGCGAAATAGTTATCGACAGTCACTCAAAACACTGTAGATTGTCCTACTCAGCCTTTTATGTCAGTGTAAGCTGATTTAGACAGGCATTACTTTAAGGTCAACTATTACTACATTTCACTGTCTAAAAGCAATACAAGCTCATATGCCTTTATTTAAAAATGCCATTAATTAAGACATTCAGGGCTCAGGAGGTGAATGTGATTTTATTGTTTTTCTTTCCTTTCCTCCAGTTGCTTTAATGAGAGTTTGAGAAACAGAAGTCAAATGAACCACCCAGCATATTTCCTGAAACAAATGTCTATGTGGTGAAATTCTGCTACAGTTGACAAAGTTTGAGCTATACTTGGGAATGTGATACAAGGATATAATGCTTCAATATTATTTTCATTTGACAAGCACAGAAAACTAATCCTTGATTTGGTCAGTAGTGTACATCTGTTCACGTTTCAGAGAAGATCAACATGCTGAAAACATGGTCACAGAACGCACAGACCCTCTGCAGAGCTTGAGAATCAGCACTGATAATCAGCAGTATCTGAGCAAGTATCTACCCCTTGCTGGTTATTACTGAAGAAAGCACACCTGGTATCTATAGGATTGGCAGATTATCATGAAGGAACACTGAGGTGGTTTTTCCCCCCCCCCCCTTTACTTTTTTCCTTAGCAGCGCCACGCGCCTGGTATCTATAGGATTGGCAGATTATCATGAAGGAACACTGAGGTGGTTTTTCCCCCCCCCCCTTTACTTTTTCCATGAGCAGCGCCAAGCCCCAAAGCTGATTTTCTTCATAAAGGAAAGGAAGAGTTTGTATCATATCCTAAAACATTATTTCAGCTTGCTCCAGTAGTACTGAAGATACTGGTAAACAGATCTATACTGCTTTCACCCAGTAGGTGAAAATACAAAATAATAACAATCAGTTCAAATGAATAATCAGAGCACGTATAAATACCACATGGGGTTAAAGTTGTAACGTTCAGAGGGGGTTCTGGCAGAGTCCCAGAGGGGTTTGTCTGAAAAAGGCTAGTGTGAAAAGAATTGAGAAAGAAACATATTTCCTGTCCTGCTTGGGTTCACCCTGGAGTGTCTGTATCACATACAATTCATTAATATTAAAGTTATTTATTCTCCTATTCAGGTTATTACCAGAGCTATAGTTCCTGCTAGAATCTTCTATGGAAAAAATCACCCTGAGTTGGAGCTTAATGCCATCACAGTGTCTGCAACAGCTGCAGCAGTGATATGCCTCTGAGCCATTCTGAAATTTTATGATGGATAAAGCGCTCTTACTTCTATAACTGCCTTACATCCTTACCTGAAGAACTGAACTACCTATGACTCTGTATGTGTGTCTCTCCTCACCAATTATAAGCATCAAATTAGAGAAGGACACTTCCTTACACCACCTCTCTATACAAAATGTGTCTACCTCTACCTTAGAAAGAGATGCATCACGATCAGAAAAGAAGGAGAAGAAAAGAAAGATCCCCTCCTTAATCATCACTGAATCAAGTGAACACAGTAAAAATGAAAACAAGTATCTTAAAATTAAGTTAATAGCTAGAAGGTAAGATTTTTATACACATATAAAAATAAAAGATGTGCAGGGTCTTTTGAAATCTTTGATACTGCTCGCTGGATGCTCTTAGTGCTAACTTTATGGCTGAAGGATGACAAACAGAAATAAAAGATTGCATCATTTTCAGCAAGTCCTTTTATGATTGCAACCACTCAGACTAGCCTGAAATCACTGACAAGATATTCTCATCTAGCAATTTCAGATGAAGAGAACAATCAGATACTGTGCTAGAAGTGCTGGGATGCAGCAGAACTTGTCTCTAGTCCAGCCAAAAGGTTAACACATTTTTAGCAGAGAAACTGGGTTGTTTCATATGCATTGTTTGGTGTGATGTCATGCACAGCCATTTAGAATTATAACTAAGGCTATGATATTGCAAACCCCGTAAAAAGCAATCATCGTGTAACTCTCTTCATGTGCTAGGCTCACACTGCTTATTAACTCTAGCAAGAAAATAAAATTGCTCATTGCAACCCTCAGCAATAACCCTAACTTTTAAACTGTTCTTAACAGTTAAATTCCACATTTTACCCTTCTAATGAAGTTCGAACCCAGTTGGTTTAAAGATTCTTGTTGGAGTTTGTTATTTCATGATGCATTTATTTGTGTTCAAGACACAAATTTTTTTCCTGTATTTTCAGTTTTAGCTACTGCAACTACTTTATGGAAGGAAAAAACTAGTTCTCTAGTGGTTCTCTCTCTCACAATGTGGTCACTGCATGGAAAAACAAAATTTCAATCTGACCACAGTTAGGTCACTCTGGTCCTGACAGAAGAACATGAGCTCTATTTCCAGATGTGACTAAGGCAATATTTATCATCTTGGAAAAGTTGATCATTTCTTGCACCTTTTTTTTTAATTTATAAAAGTTAGAATTTACTTGCTTCTGAGCAATAAGTGTTGAGGATGAGTGGTTTTTTTGGTATGTTTGTTCCTTTTCTAAGAGAAGCCAACCTGAACCTGAGATGGGCTAAGACAGAGCAAACACTGAAATAAGAGTCAAGTAATGAAATTAGAGGGGTTACAAATTCCAGCATATTTCAAAGAGGTATTACAAAACCCACAGAGTGGTTGAGGTTGGAAGGGATCTTTGAACATCATCTAGTCCATCCGCACTCCTCAAGAAGGGTCAGCTACAGCAGGTTGCCCAGGACCATTGGATTTTGAGTATCTCCAGTGACAGAGACTCTACAGCCTCTCTAGTAAATCTGTTCCAGCATTTGACACCACGCTCACAGTAAAGGTTTTGTCTTATGCTTTCCTGTAGTTGAATTCGTGCCTGTTGCCTCTTGTCCTATCACTGGACACCACTGTGAAGAGCTTGGCTCCATCTTATTTACTATCTCTCATTAGATATTCATATGCATTGGTAAGATCTCCCCAAGCCTCTTAGCCTCTTCTTCTCGAGGCTCTCAATCTCCTCTCCTCACACAACAGATGCTCCAAACCCTCAGTCATCTTTGCAGCCCTTTACTGGTATCAATCCAGGAAGTCCACATCTGTCTTGCGCTGGAGAGCCCAGAACTGGACCTAGCACTCCAGGTGCGTCTCACCTGTTCTGAGTAGATGGGAAGGCTCATGGCCCTCCACCTGCTGGCAATGCTCTTCCTAACGCAGCCTAGAATGCTGCTGGCCTTCTTTGCTGTGCCATTTTTTTTTCCACTGGGGTCCTGAGGACCTTTCCTGCAAAGCTGCTTTCCACTCAGTTGGCTCCCAGCCCATCCTGGGACCAACATTCCTCCCCAGCTAAAAGGACCTTCCATTGAACTTCATCAGATTCCAATCAGCCTATTTCTCCAGTCTAGCAAGATCTCTGAAATCTGATATTACACTTTGTGTTAAGACAGTAGCTACCAACGGCGAGAGCAGGATAAAATCCATGCTGGGGCTAGGCGGACAGGGAAAGAATTTATCAAAACTTATTAATATATGCAGAAAAGTCAGATGGCTGTTAGGACGGAAAAGAAACAGCTAAAGAAACCAAGCAACTAATCAGAGCCACGCACCAGGTGAAGATAGTCACAAAGCACAAATGAATTAGAACAAACTGCTTTGACAAATGAGCAGTATCTCTCAGAGGCTGGGAAAACCCCTCCACCCAGCTTCTGCTGGCCAAAGGACTGCTAGCATCAGTTCAAAGAAGAAGAAGAAAACATTGGAAGTCCATTAACGTCTTGACCACTGAACTTCACCTGACTATTTCACGTGGGTTATAGTATGTTTGGCAGCAGACATTCGAATTATCTATAACCAGTTGCTTCATGCATTCAGATCACTCTCATTTCTTTATAATTGCCTCTTCCTTCAAAAATTGGCTTAGGTAAAAAGATCATTACAGTCCTATTGGCTGGTTTTGTGACTATACTTTCAATCATAAAAGTGAATTTCTTTTTCAAGAAGTGGGGTTCCGAATTTCTATGACAGAAAGCAAACTATAAGCTTTCTCAGCACTACTTTCTACACACTCATAAAATAAAAGGAAAATGATAAAGAGTAAGATAAAAAAAGAATATGAAATGATGTATGAATATGCATGAATTCCTATAGAAAAAATCAAAAATAAATGATGTAATTATGGAAAATTACATTCCTGCATCAAAGATCAGTAATCTTTCACCTAATGCACAAAGACATAATTACAACAACAACTTATTTGTTAAAAGTGCATAGTTTAGCAATGCATTATTACATGGGTAACTGTATGCAAACACAAGAAGCGAAACGAAAAATTTGGTCCGTATCTGAATAAAAGAAAACTTTGATTTTCAACTGTGCTCTTTTTACAAGAGCAGTTTGCTAAATCACTGCTGAGCATGGACACTGTCCTAGTGGCACCAGTTGTGTATTCTAAAGGATCATAAATAAGTGCCACAGTTTTCAAGCGACAATGTTCTGTAAATTTTGTATGTGTGCATACAAAAAACTCACCAGCTCTGAGTCTACCATATGCACATTCTCCACATACTTCCAGATGTGAAGAACATTTTTTAATCCTCAGCTGTACTTCGGAACAGTTAGCATTTTAACCTCTACTTCTGTGTCTTTAAAATGCTACATTTATTTTAGGATTTGTCTCACAACTATTTTTTAATTACTGAGATAACAGATTGACGTTATATTTTAATAGACATTTATATATTTGTTAACCATTACTCTATGCTTAATATATGTTAGCATATTGCAAATGAACCTGAAAGTGCACCTGATACATTTCTTATTTTATTACATCACAAATGTAAGACTGCGAATTACTCTGAAGCTGAAATTAGTTGTCGTAGTAATGGTAGTAGTAACTCAGTTTTGGGTAGGTTATTTTTAGCTAAGTACTTGCTCAAGTCCTTCACTACAGATTTCTCACACCTCCTGAGTGCTTCGAAGTGTAAATAATTTTTTTCCCTCTGCCTGTAGCATTATATTTGTGTTTAAACATAACAGAAGTTATTTCAACCTATTTAGCTTACCTCACACTTTCCAACACAAATAATTCCTGTGATTTCTTCCAAGAGTCCATGTCGCTTCCGTTTTACACAAAATTTGAAGAGAGCTGTAGGGTGAGAGCAGTGCTGTTCTTTTGTTCAGACCCCATTCTGATTTGGGTTCTTGAAAATGCACTTCTTTCCTTTATATTAATAATATTTTTTTTTCCAAATACAAGACAACAAATGAATGGGAACATTCTAAAACAGTAGTGCTATGCTTTCAGAGCAGAAGTAGTGCAATAATAGCACACCAGATGCTACATTGAAGCTTTTTTAAGAGACAGCTATTTAGGGATTTAGGGAAATGAAGAAAAAAAATAGGCTAGGACCTCCGAAAAGTGGTACAAATTTGTAGAATCTCCTTGGTTTGAGGTTTGTTTTTTCTAAAAGAGCTAGGAGGAATGTAGTGCTCATATAATATAGTAAAATCTAATTATGCTATAAAGAACAAGCCAGAACAGATATTCTGCCCTAGCAGACATGTGTATATATATCATCCTAATTCCTTGTCTCTTGTCAGATTTTTATATCATACGCTCTTCTCTTTCAGTCAAGTTAATCAACTCTTCTGAATTATGCTTAGAAAAGTCACATATGACATCTACCATGCCATGTTTTGAAAATTGCCATGCTCTGAAAGGCATTTTGATCTTAGGTTTAGACCATGAAAACAAAGAGTTTATTTGGAACCTGGCTGGCTTACATGGTGAGCAGTGAACTGCAGAGGATACTGTGCTAAAAGTGTCACGTTTAAAAATAATATTGAAGCAGTTCTTTACAAACATGGCACTTGTCCAAAGCACATATGGCACATTAAATATAACCATAAAATTTTATGCACCAGATTTGACCAAGGTCTTGAGCTCTAATTTATAATTTCTCCATTTTGCTGGAAGACTAGCTGCATTTGATAAAGCTACTTCATAAGGACTCTGTTCTCCTAACATTTACACATTACACATCTGGACTTGGAAAAGGATTCTGAGTAAAGCGGCCAACTAATGCAGATCTTGTTTACATTATGTGCAATTACTCTTGTGTCATGAATCTCCCTGGGATATCAGAATGTGCTGAAGACACCCAACAAATATGTACTTCAAATAAAAGTGCAAAAGCCTGGGTGTTTCTGTCCTTATCAATGAGCTTGGTACACATGATCATGTAAGAAAATGAATTGTATTTGTATTTTCCAATAATATTGCATCTCATTTTTATTAATTATTTGTAAGCAATTAGAGCTGCCCTCAGTGTCTGAAGATCTCTGTTTGGATTGTTTTTCTCTCACAACTCACTCACTGAAGCCAAGGGAACTAAGTGATGGCAGTTGCAACACTCAATTCAGTTACATAAACACATCTCCCTTGCCAGATTCCCCTGCGGTGTTCCCATTTCATGAAATAAGTCTCTAGCATTTAGTAATGTACTGTACCAGCAAGTTTATTTTCATGCGACAAAAAATTAGGTCCTCTGCTCCTGGCAGCAGAGCAGCATGTGTGTGTACATCACATGCACGGAATCCACTCCAGATCGGGTGGCTAAGAGGGCAGAGAATAAATACAATACTTGAGGAGCTACAGAACAAGAGCTGGATGTCAGATTTTTTAGCAGGAGAAAGACAGCCTTCATCCAGAAACTGAGGCTGACTTATTCCAAAGTCGTACTGCAAGTTATTGCAGTCCCAACAAATGTGAGTGTACATTATACCTTCAATCATCAATCAAGACGCATCTGCTTCCATACTGAGTGTATTTGGCAGTAACAATACACACCACTCTCGCCAGGCTATTCCTGTAGGCGTAGAGTTATTCTCTTTAACATCACAGCTAGAACAAACACACTCGTGACTATGAAAGCAGTATGTACGAAAAGTGGAGAGACAGGCAGAGTGACCTAATCTATCACACAGGCAATCAATCAGCTGCAGAGAGAGGGCTTTCTGGACAAAGTTTCGCACCATACCTGCCCATCAGCGTGAAGCTGGGTGGTCATACTCCACTGACTTGCTGGAGCTTTCCCTTACTATGGATAGGTCACTGTTGAAGGGTATCTATCTACCTGGAAAATAATATCGGGACTAGTACCTGTATGTGTGTGCAAAGGTCAGAGACAATCTAAGTCTCTGGGCATGTTTATCAGGCAGTGGAGCATCACAGAGGTCTCAGAACTACCTGAGCTGCCGGCTTGATCTGGTGATTCACGCAGAGTCACGCAGCTTAAGGTACTCCTGAAGCACAGCACTTGCACCAGCAAATTGAATAGACTAGCTTTGCAAGTCACCTGTTCAAGGTCAGTTCACATGTCTTTGGTTGAAGAGTACGCTTATGCTCTTAAAGGGCTATTCTCAAATTCCACTTGCTGCCTAGATAAACATAAAATTACTGAGGATATTTTTCTGAGAAAGGACTATGAGAGAATGGAGAGAATCCAAATAAAACCAAAAGTAGTTACAATTACTTATTAATGCCTACTAATTATAAAACAATGACAGGCTTTTTTGACCCTTCTACACAATTTTTAGTCAACACGGCTTCCTTCTTTCTAATTTAAGACTTATTTTCCTTTGGGGGCCTCTGATCAGATTTAGAGAGTCTAAACAGTGGTACTGCTGCATAGAGCTGCAATTTGGACAACTCGATCTCCACCAGTTCAAGGGCTTAGGGAGTTGGGATCCAACTTCCCAGATAAAGTAATCTCCTAACTCCTCCCTACAACTCACACAGATAAACTTAACACCTAACAGCACACCCTGTCCACTTCACTCAGCAAAGTGAGATTCCTTATGTGGGAAGAATTCTGACACTGCCTGATGTGAGGAAGAGGAGATAAATCATTACATGAATGTGGGTCAGTTTTACTTTTGCGTCTTCACATGGAATTGCTAATATCTGTCTCCATGTGGTGACACACTTGTTCCACAAATCCCTGCCCCTCTTTAGTCAAACACATGTTCAAAATAAGTTAAACAGGAACAAACCATTCCTGTTCCAGCATAAGATTGTCCAAAGATGGACACAATACAAATCCGAGTTAAAGCTGTTGCGCTTAAAATAATGTGCTCTCTCAGTTCAGATTAATTTTCCTGTGCACACAAGTCTTTATTAAAGGAGAATGCCTGAAATGGTGGATTAAGGCTGCAGTCCTGCAAACACCTATATTCACAACTGTTACAGGTATTCAGGTTATCTCATTCTGACTACATGCCAGAAAACATAACTTGGCTATAAGAAGTTGTCTAGATCTGCCGTAAAAGAGTTTTCATCTTGTACTTGCCCATTGTCACAAGTCACTTCGGGATGACACCACTGTCCCAGGTTAATGCTGATTTGGGAAATCTGGTACTTGGCTTCTCAATTCTATTGGAATTAGCGAGTTGTACCCAAGGTAGAGAAGGTCACTACCTAAATTCTTCATAAATTTGCCATTTCTAAAGCAGAAGAAACACACCGCTTTCTGTGATGCTATTTTAAATAACATTAACAAGCTGTAAATAGCCACAAAAGATGCTTTTGTTTATGAGTTCACACTTAAAACAAGAGAAACAGTCTTCCACACATTATTTTCCTGCAATATTGCATGTAAGTACCAATATTCCACAGGAGACTAAAGATTAGCGGAGTCTCCGTCTTTGCTTAGTGGCAAAGGATTTACAATACTAGGGATGCTAACGACCTGAGACCCATTTGCACCAATAGCTTTTCACCGCAAAATGTTCTGTAAATCAGTATGTTATTGTTTGCTTAGAGAAGTGTGTGACACTCTCAACTTCTACTTGCCGTACTAGTGCAGAAAATAATCACAGTTCAGGTGGCATATGGGTATTTTGTATCTGAGAACTAGCAAAGAAATCTGGTGACATGGTCATTGCTATGGTAACTATACTTTTGTAGTGAACATTGAAGTAAATAGGTGCATAAAACATGTATAAGTTGTCACTGCGTACGTTACTGCTGCCCTGGAGCTTCAATAATTTGCTTCCTTTAAACTTACTAAATCTAGCCATAAATACTAGGTATCTCGTAATGTCCTATTATTTCGATAAGATGACAAGACTCCTATTACATAATACAGTGCAAACACACGAGCAGATTGATTTATCAAGAAAGGAACTTTTTGGAGAAGCGCTATATTGGCCTGTAAGTAGTGATGTGTGAACGGGCTTCTGGCCTGCATGAAGGAAATGACTGCCAGGCCCTGATGCGCTGAGGCAAGTCTGAGCAGTTGTGGAAAGTTTGAAAGGATAAGGAGTTCGCTCCATCTCTGGGAAATACAGAGCCATTTTCAGGCAGAGAGCTCCAGCTGATCTTCTCAAGTCTTCCCCTCACTGTGTATCTCCTCTCCTCAAATGATCCACCAATGGCTGAGATGTGGGATTAGGTAAGAACAGATTGGACCATGCCTCCTTTAGAAAACAACAGTAATGTACAGAAAAGAGGTTTTGGTCTCTTTTCATGATCTACTCTTTATCGTAAAGAATGTTTGGCTTAAGGAGATCCTTCTTTTGTCCCAGCCGAGCAATGTAACACAATTGTTAGGTCTTTCACACGCAAACTTGTGGAACAGTTAAGTGCAAGCTTAACACACAGCTTAACACAAGCTTCTCACACATAGTGATGATGAACTGATACTCAGTGAGAAGGGAAGCCTTTGGTTGTCTTCCAATTTAGGCAGGTCTGTAATCCTGCTGAGCAGATAACTGAAGGGATTGGTCTGCCCATGGCACAGATAGGTCAAGGGGATCCCTTGGGATCATTTCCTTGGGTTAGATTACGTGTATGACTTGGAAGTTTTAATGTCTCTGAAAGAAAGGGGATAGTGTTTTGTGACAGCTGCAATCTGTCATCATATCAAATGGATTAAGGATGGCTGTGGAGACTGGAAGGCCTACTCAGTTATCATGGATGAGGGAGGTACAGCTGAACAGTCTTTCATAGAACATATACCAATGTATGTCTAGTGACTGGATGAATGCCTCTGTAAACTAAAGAATTCAGCTGCTACAAGGAAAAAAAAGGTGGTAATTCTATTTTATGTACGAGGAGAAAGCACCCATCTTAATGTACCACTGATGTTCTGGTCATGTCTCTAACACCAATATTAAGTTCTGTTTTTTACTTGAAGCAGAGATTTGACCTCTGTTTACTACGAGAAATACTGTATCAAGGCCTTGCATGCTTTGGATGTACTTTCTGAGAGCACACAATGACTTTATTTATTAATCCATTGCCAGCTAGGTCCTTTATCACAGACATCAACACTGGCTGTATCCCAACAGATTTAGCGAGCAGGTCGTAAGTAATTAACATTTGAAATCTGACATTTAGGCTATATTTAAAGATGGAAATTTAAACAAACTATTGATGATTGTTCTATCTAATTATATCTAGAGGGACTAGGGCAGCGCAGGTAGCTCTAATATGGGATTACTAAAATGCTAAGTTACCTGTCAGTCCCTGTCTAACGATTTTATAGACTAACAATTTAGCAGTGGGGAAGAAGCTCAAGGACTGTGTTTTGGTTTCTTACTTTTAGATTGACTGTCTCAAATTACATCCCTGTTTAAAATCCTGTGGCCACACCTCCTCGAGCCTTTGAAACAACCCCCACGCCTCTGCTGCCTTAGCTCCACTGTGCAGAGGGAACCCGAGACAGAGCCTACAAGTCTGAAAAGGGGGAGAACAGGGAGCAAGATCTCCATCTTCCACTCAGACTAATGTAATGCACAACTCCACATTAAATAACTCTGCAAATCACCACCTTAAGGGTCTGATTCATCAGTAAATTGCTCTCATTTCATTATGCTGCTGTGCTGACAGAAAAGGTACACAAGTATAGGTTAACAGGTCGGTGCACTGCGGCTGTTTTTCTTACACTTTGTTATATTTGTAAATCCGTTGAGTCCATGTATGACACCTCAAAAAAGCCATAGTAATAATGATTATCCAGGACTAAAATTTACATCAGGTCAATATAGAGCCTGTAGATTTTAAATCAGGGTATGAACCAATAGCTTCAGCATTAAGAACTGCACTTATGCTCTAAGAATTCTGAAATCCATAAGCATGAATATAAACTCAGGAAACTCAGGGTTAAGTTTATAATGAAAAAAACCCAATCACATTAAGATAAAAGATAGACAAGCAAGTAACTCATAGAGTAACTCCTAGCTGTCATGATACTATGAAAGAAAACATACATGAATAAAGTCCAATGTCCTGAAAACATAATTCCCAGCTAATCCAGTACCACAAACACTAAAATATTTAAGTCATAACAATGGTTATTACATAGTTTTACTACAGGGTACCCTATCATTACTATTCTCAACAGTAGGACTGAGAAGACACCTCCCTGCAACGCAGCTCTTTCATGGCTCTTTTGTGCTAACAAAGGACCAAGTTAACAAAGAGCAACCTACTTCTCACAAATCTTGCAACACACAATCCCTGCTGACACATTAAAGACTAATGTGACAATACAGGGAAGCCCAACCTCCTCTCCCTTTGCTCTCCTGCATAAGACTTAGGCATAACACAGTTAATAATGAATATGCATTCTTAGCCCACAATCTTTTATTGTGTTCTGCTAGAATTCAACAGTTGTTTTAAAACATAGGGACTACTATTAAAAGTTGCTGGAAGTATTCATGCAGAAAGCTGAAAAGATTGACAGTGATTTTTTTTACTTATATAGCAAAGACTAATTTGTATTTTACGCTGTTTCAGCAGTCTTTGACTGTTTTCTTCAAAATCACTGGCTCAGTGGCACCATATGGAGCATGTTGAACTTAAGATACCAAGAATGTGTCCAAGATATATCTCACTCCAGTGTGTTAAAACATTCCACCCTGCAGCTGTCATTATAGGAATATAATTCATACCGTAAAGTTTAAAGAAAAACACTGTAGCTTACCATGCTTACAAAAATATAAGATTTTTTTTTGATCCAAGTAATGGTCAGTAAAGGGAGAACGGTTAATCTTAAATATTTAAAATTTTAACTAATCATGAAGTGTGTTAATTCTGCATTAAATTTAAGACTGAAAATAAAAAAAAAAACCATGCAGAAGAATTACTAAAAAATTCTATAGTGAAGGGTTGTGTATATCTAGGCTTGGCATAGCCCATCATTACTGTTTTCTATTCCATTTCTTAAATTTCTTTTAAAAAGTGATATATGAGATTACAGGGCAAAAACCTTAGCTATATTTTTAATAATGGCACTGTGCAAGTGTATGATCATTGTTACATTTCACCTCTCTCCGGTCATTACTTCTCCATTCTTCTGTTTGTTATCTCTGTTTCAAATGAAGTTTCTCAGGTCAGGATGTGCCTCTTACTCTGTTTTGTACAGGGTATAGTACTCCAAACACCTTTTATAAAGTTAACTGCTGTAACAATAAGGGTAGAGACAGGCAAGAAAAAAAGAACACATAATGGTTTCCTAGAAAAGCTGTTTTGGGATGGATGCATGACTCAAATGGTCCATTTGCAAGCTAGTAATGCAGGTTGTCTTAGAAAAAGATCCACAAAACCATTTTAACATTCCAACCCATTATGTACTCTGTCTATGACATATTTCAGAGGAAAATTATTTTAGAGAATTTAAAAATTTTATTGATGCAATTCTTCGCATGCCTTTGTAAAGTCAGGAAGTTGTATGAGGCTCAGGGGAAAATGTTTTAGAAAGCTTCTAAGGTTATCCCATAATAGGTTATTGATAAATGGTAAATGGATACGTAAGGCTTCATATCCTGGAGGCCTTCAAGGCAGGCAGTAAGTTCTGTCTATTGTGTGGGCAAGCTGGGGATCTCCCCTCTACAATATTGTCGATCTTAAATTTACAGCCATCCAAGGACCAGAGCTATTGACGCAGGCCTGAACACTGCACTCCTTATGTCTCTAGCCACTATGATATTAGGGAGGCATTTCATATTTGCAGGGAGATTACTGGGAACAGGAGCACGGCAAGTTTTCAAGAGGTGGTGGTTTATTATAAAAAGATGGCTAGTTCGGGTAGCTCAGAGATAGAAGCTGGCTCTATTGAGAGAGAACGGTTACTAGGCGCAGTAATAAGTATTAGTGAAGACCTTGTTTTACTTTCCACATAGATGAGACAGGCAACGTAAGATCCACAGTTCTTCAAAGTTTTTGTAAAATGTAGAATTAAGATAGAAAAACATTGCACAGTTATACCAAATTTGCACCCCAGGCTGCTGCTGGGTATGATGCGTTCGATTCCAGAAAAATGGAATGCGAGAAATACACAAGAAAAAAAGGAATGTAGTTAAGGAAACGTTACGGAAAGGTAAGCATCGTAACTTGTTATGATCTTGATTTAAATGAGTGACACGGTTTGGACAGATTAGGGTAGACAAAATTAGTTACATTTCAAACAGTTCACAGGATGAGTTTGCTATACTTCAAATCTACTTTTGGGAAGTTTATCACATGAAGTATAATTTTTCTCATTATCTTGAACAAGGATTCATTGCAAGAGGTCTTAATAAAAGATGAGCAAAACAGTAGCACTGAAAACAGTTGTTCAAATCCAACTAAAAAAAATCATTAGAAAACTTCCCATGTTTTATACATTGTAAAATAAGAGAGTTGTAATTATCTGTTTAATCTTTTCTTGAAAGGAATATCTTTGTTCAAGGACCACAGGACTGACCATAACGGGTCAGATCAGCAATCTATCTAGTCCAGGATCCTGTCTTTGGAAAACTGTTACAAAGAAAACTGAAGGGTACTGAAAGTTTACAGAACAGTCTGGTTTCCTTTAAAGGCTCATTAAAGAGACCCTGAAAAATTAGTGTTAAAGGATATTAACTGTGGATAGCCATACTGGCTAATTATCCAATTCTCCCCATCCACCTAACACTCAAAATCATTACTGCATAATTGAATGTATAGATTTTGAAATAGACAACTTAGTGCTTCATTACATGAGATACTATTCTAAAAAGTGCTACACTGAACAAGAGCCACAAGAAGGAAGGTCTGCATAATTCACTCCTGAATTAAGCGCCTTCCTGGTGTGATAACATTCCCTGTTAACCTACTACATATTCCTCTCTCATCCTAGATCTATCCAAATGTCGTCCAAAGCAACCAACTTCTCTTAATTTTTGTTGCAGCATTCAATACAGTGCACCTCCGCATTTCAAACAACAAGAAAAAGAAACTCTTATTTAAGAATAATAGAGACGAATGTTGGTTAAAAGGAGATAATCGATACTTCCTAAAAAACCAGCTCCAATGAAAGACGTTCAGAAAGAATAGGTACACTTTTAATAAAGTCTGTTACAAGGAAGACTCCCCCTAAAACATTTAATATCTTCATAATAAATGACAAGATAACTTTGGGATGACTTAAGTTGTCACTTGCACGCCAGCTTAAAAATTATCCCAAGAACACAGCTGAAGATGTTAATAACACTGGAAACTTTGATCTCAATTTTAGCTTGCTCTACCTGAAATATATACATGCACCGCTCATCCTGGAACACAAAGTTCTTGTTTGAAATATGAAAGAAACTCATCTGCAAGTGGAGCTCATATGGGCTTGTGCAACTTAGAGTTTCCACGATCTACTCAAAATAATAGGTTCACTTCCCACTAGTGCTACCTCATACATGCAGCCACCTATCTCTCAGATAATGCATGTTCAGAGACGGGCTACAGTTGGCCAGCATAAGGCTGTACTACTTCAGTTCTTTTAACCAGTTTAGATTCTAGGAGAAATTAATTTGGTTGCAGACGATGAGTGTTCTTTTTCGAGCAGTTAGATTCAGTAGTTTGACTCATTATCGTAATTCACATACACCAAGATGCAGCTCCATCTGAATCTGGCACTTACTTCAATGTTCAAATCAAATGCATAGTGTTTGGCAACTATACGTGCAGAATTTAAATTGACTGATGCATTTATCTGAAACTGGTATCTGTCCAAGACCACTCACAGATGCATCTACTGGTCTAGGAGAAATTCCATCAAGAGGAAAAAGACATGATAACCATAGCTGCTCCAAAATGGCATATACATTAAATATTGTGTCTCTTAAGACCATCTGACTGCCCATTCACATATGTCAGGCGTGTTTCAAAAAAAGTTAAGAAAACACTTCAGGTGAACTAATGTGAAAGATAGCTGCAATTCCATGAAATTTCAGATATTTTTCCAGTTGCAGGCAGGTCCTGCTTTGAGAGCAATCAGAACTGCCCCAACAACACAATTTATAGCTACAACTTCATTTCTCATGACAATTCCAGCTCTTTCAAAAAAGAAA
>NW_010421454.1:72993-87896 GCF_000710305.1 Buceros rhinoceros silvestris | reverse complement strand
GTTGCACAACCTGGAGACGTCAAGGGTCTGACTAGACAAGACAAAGGTGCCCTGGTCTCTCAGAGGAATCCCAGAGCAGAAATGCACTTTGTTAAAAGAAATCCCAAAGAGGACTTGTGACATCACTTACCCGCCAGGAAGGATACTGCTAATAGCTTAGCTTCTCGGAACCACAAAAATAATATCCTTCAGAGGCACCTGCAGACTAGCTTAGAGTCAAAGGACAATATCAAGATGAAGAAGCAGAATTTCTCAATAAAAATGAGTTTCCGCTGAATAAAGATCCATCAATCTTCAGCATCAGAAAAATATTTGAGAATCAGAAATACTGATATACAGAAATATACCAGAAATACTTGAGATGTCCTCAAATAGTCTATTCAGCTACCAGGGCTGGACCATGATTCCAGCAAGACGACTTGAAAAGTATCACTAACGACAGATTAGTTGGGGATCCTAAGAGGCTTCTGTGGGAATGCGTACCACTTTATCTTTGCTTTCAAGTGAGTTTCTCAAAAGCTAAAGGTTTTTGCTTTTTGACAAGGACAGCCTGTGGCATTACAGAGAGGGGAGAATCTATGACTTCATAGAATCGTAGAATGCTTTGGGTTGGAAGGGATCTTCAAAGGTCATCTAGTCCAACCCTCCTGCAGTAAGCAGGGACATCATCAAGTAAATCAGGTTGCTCTGAGCCCCATTCAACATGACCTTGAATGGTTCCAAGGATGAGGCATCTACCACCTCTCTGGGCAACATGCGCCAGTGTTTCACCACCTTAATTTAAAAATTTTCCTTCCTTATATGTAGTATAAATCTACCTTCTTTTAGTTTAAAGCCATTACCCCTTGTCCTGTCACAAAAGGCTCTACTAAAATGACTGACCCCATCTTTATTATAAGCTCCCTTTACATATTGAAAGGCTCCCCAGAGCCTTCTGTTCTCCAGGCTGAACAGCCCCAACTGTCTCAGCCTGTCCTCACAGCAGTGGTGCTCCAGCCCTCTGATCATTTTTGTGGCCTCCTTTGGACCTGCTCCAACAAGTCCATGTCCTTTTCGTGCTGAGGACTCCGGAGCCGGACACATCACTCCAGGCAAGGTCTCACCAGAGCAGAGTAGAGCAGCAGGATCACCTCCCTCGACCTGCTGACCATGCTGCTTTTGATGCAGCCCAGGATATGATCGCGCTTCTGGGCAGCAAGTGCATGTGGCTGGCTCACGTCCAGCTTTTCATCCACCAGTATTCCCAAGTCCCTTCTCCTCAGGACTTCTTTCAATACCATCACCCCCCAGCCTGTATTGATATCGAGGATTGCCCTGACCCAGGTGCAGAGGACCTTTCATTTGGCCTTGTTGAACCTCATGAGTTTCACATGGGCCCATGTCTCCAGCTTGTCCAGGTCTCTCTGGATGGTATCTCATCCCTCAAGCATGTCAACTGCACTGCTCAGCTTGGTGTCACCTACAAACTTGCTGAGGGTGGACTCGATCCCACTGTCTATGTCATTTACGAAGACGTTAAACAGTACTGGTTCTAGCATGGACCCCTGAGAGACACCAGTTGTCACTGATCAATCTGAATATCAAGCTATTGACCACTACCCCATGGATACGAACATCCAACCAATTCTTCATCCACTGAATGGTCCACCCATCAAATCCATAATTCTCCAATTTAGAAACAAGGGTGTTGGCGGGGCGGGGGGAAGGGGACCATGTCAAAGCTTTACAGAAGGCCAGATAGATGACATCCAGAGCTCCTCCCTTGTTCACTGATTCACTCACTCCATCACAGAAGGCCACTAGGTTTGTCAGGCAGGACTTGAACTAGAAGCAGATGCTGATGGCTGCTTGCTTTGTCAGGGTGGTGAGGAAGTCCTCCTCCTTAGCTGCAGCTGGGAAGAAGAAATTTTCTGCTTGTGAAACTGCTGCCTCTGCATGAAATAACTTGAGGCTGTTTATTGAATTTCAAATTCAGAGTAGGGCTGCCCCCTCTACACAGCTAGAAACAGAACCAAGAAATGGACAGATTCATATATTTTGAAACTTCCACTGTCCCAGCCATTAGACTGCCACAACTCTTTACTTTAGAAGAAAGTTCCTTCACTCGGAAACTCCTTTAGCACGGAACGCAAACTGACACGTACATCCATGTTTCCCCAACGTGACTGCATAAGTTGCTGCTTTTGACATGGAATACGAGGAGTCACATGAGGGTCTGAGGACTTAATGAGCAATATTTTGACATTGTTACTTGTCACATATGTGTTGGCAGTACTTTTACTAAAGTAAAGTTTAGTGGATCATTTCTATGGAGAATTAAAAAAGTGCAATGACTAGGAAAGATGAGTTCTCTTAATTTAAACCGCCCCCACTATAGCACAGTAATTTCTCCAGATTGCTTCCCTTGGAGATCAATATTTAAACAAACGGTACTCTAAGTCAGAATATGACCACTACACCTCAAAATATGGCTTAAGGAGGGTCTTTCATACAGCTGCAAAATTACCACCCAAAGGCTGTTGTAAACGGAGGGCTTACATTTATAAACAAAGCAAGGTTTTAGAGACGAATTAATACCTTTGGGAAAACCATGGAGGCTTTTATGTATCTTTCAGGTAATTAAGGTACACTGCAACTGTTTTTCTTTCTACTCCTTTTCCAAGCTCCTAACTTTTTGACAATTCTTTGAAAAAATATTTTGAAATTAATAAAATATTTTTGCAACCCTTACATACATTTATGACCCATTGCATATGTTCCATAATATAGTGCTTTCCTTTTAATGTCATTTACAGGAGGGACCAATTATGTTTTATTTGTATAATTAGTAAATTTAATCAATGAAAATATCAAGTGTTAGCCGTTCTAATGTCTTGACTCTAAATCCTAATTAAAAAATTAAAATACAGATTTAAATCAATAACAGTTTAGCAGAAGTCAGTTCTAAATATCTTAAATGTATATGCATGAAGGAAAAACCTTTTTGCACTGATTATTTATAGGTAGCACCTTTCTAGAAGTCTTAAGGAAACATCAGTAAGCTACATTTATTCTTACAATATCTATAAACAGTAGGAATCCTACGGACAGAAGATTATATAACTAGTTGGAAAGAAGAGAGGGTTCAAGGGCCTGGGTTTGCTCTTCTTTGTTGAAGGAAGTCAGAAAAATGAAACTACTTAATAGATTTGTAATCAAATGTGAAACTCTCCTGACAGAACAAAAATATTATTTGAGCTATATAAGTAGGGTGAAAGAAGGTGTTGATAGAGAAAGATAACATGAGAAAACAAACAAGGTTGAAACTGTAGCTTTCAAAAAATAGTGCTATGTAATAGTACAGAAAAAGACATTAATGTAATAAAAATACTGCCAATTCTTTTCAAAGTGCCACAAACTGTTTTCAAGGTTACTTCCTTATAGAAGTTTTAAAAACAGAAATCAAAAGCTGTTCTAATGCAGTTTCAAGTTGTACTTTTGTACAACTGTTGGCATTTTGTCTATATGTTTCTTAAGCAGCTGTAGTTTTAAAATAATTACTAAAATATTTGTAACCATACAGACTGAAAAACACATCAACTTTTAGTCTCTCCATTTACGACATTATATTGCATATTTTTCTGAAAAATTTGGTTTAGAGCAGCCTCCAGACCTCTCTACAATACAGGATCTCAGAGTTTTGAATATCATCACAGACTTACTACTGGCTCCTCGACTATACTTGCCTTTTCTTCTCTTTCAAGAACCCTTTGTTCAGACTCAAATTTATAAACACAGGAAGCATCAATACATACACTGGGCAAACATGAGCTCTGTTATATAATACCCTCTGACCAAGAACTTCACAGCTAATACCTGAACTTACCCATGCGCAATAACATTTGACTAAATACCTACAGATAAAACTATAACAGAAGTCAGGATTAAAAAGGGTATCACCGTAAATACAACAGAAATAAAATCCTGAAGTCAATGTCCCCAGCTGTGTTTCTTTGCTATATTAATTGGGAGATCTTAACAATACAGACGGGTTAGATCAGATGAAAGAGTCTATCAGGCTTTCTCTTTCAAAGTCCTCTATACACCACGTATTACCACCTCATCTAGTCAGATCTAGTGATGGTCTTGCCTGGGAAAGCCGGACTGGCTCAGTTATTCAAGAGCGATCTACCCCACAGAACTCACTCTTGCTATGGATATAAAATTGCTAAATCTGACGAAAGGGGGCAGATGAGACTGTGTGATAAGGGCAGGTGAGAGAGGTCTGCATCAGCTCACAGTTAGATGCTATCCATGGGGATAACATGGCACTGCAATGCCATGTTAGAACTTACTGGAAGGACTGTAACAGGGTGAGAAGCCCCAGTATATGTTGGCATAAAAACTTTCAGCTTAATCTAACAATGCTCTAAATCAGAAGCTGGCTACATCTGCCCCAAAGAGGGCTTGGAACACGGAGTCCTTGGATAGACATTAACTGGACTGGAAAACAAAGCCCTTGTTGAAGCCTATGCGATTTATCTGCATAGTTATCTGCAAATATCTGTGAAATTGATTTGTTCTGGATTTACACTGATTTAAAGAAGTTTTTGTGAATATTTCTACCTTGATTTTCCTAGTTCTTATCAACAGTATAACTAAATTTTATTCACACTCTTGTTTCTGCAGCTCTTACATTATATATCTGTATTAGATTACATATTATACATTTTCGCTCTAGTACTCCGATTATTGAAAATGCATATTCAGTTCACCTTTAAAAGGCTTAAGAGGTAGGTATTAATATTACACTGGAAACTGAACATCAAATTCTGCAAGTGTTTTCCTCCAGAAAGGTGAGTTTTGTCCTAAATGTATCCCGTGGCTGACAACATTTCAAGGTGCTAGCTGAAGAAAATAGTTAAACTTGATTTTGCTTGTTCCTAGCTCTGCTCTTGCCGTATGACCTTGGGCAAATAACTTCTCAATTGTCCACCTGTAAAACAGTGACAAGACTACACACCCCCCTTATTGGGGTTTATTCTGAGCTTTAACGTTTACGAAGTGTTATGAGATGCTCTGGGAAGTGCTACAAAGTGAAAAGGGTTATCAATCATCGTCAGTAAAACACAAGCTGCTGAAATACAGTGAAATCTGCCTTCCCTTCTCACAGGACATGCTCTGTCTTGGGTTGCTCTCTCTCCAGTATTTGCAATCTTCAAAGTATCTCAGCACTGCATAGCATAAGGAAGGATAAATATCCCTAAGCATTCTGAGAGACTACCATAAAATATTTTTAGTTCTAAGAGGTGAAGCCTATTGGAAAGTATAAGCTTCTCTTTTAAATACCTGCCTGTTTTCCACAACAGGAAAAAAGAAAGGCATTTTTGAGATAGGATTCCTAAATTGCTTAAATAGCTAGACATCAGCTGAAAGCACCACTGAATATATATTTAAATACTCGGCTCTCAATTTTCCTTTCATTCCTAATGTACTAGGTAAACTATAGTAAAATAATTACTTGCTTACTACTCATGAATTTCAGTGCAGCAGCTGAGACAATGTAGATAAATAAGATGATTAGTTGAAACAGAATGAATCACAACAAAATATGTTGTTCTATAAGGTATGATTAACTCCACAGTGATTCATATCATTTCAGATAACAGGGCTTTTATCAAAGACGGCTGCAAGGTTGGGCAATGATTTAAAGGCATTTTATCTTAGAGAGCCACTGCAACTCACAAGGGAGGGAAAAAGAAAAAAAAAAAGGAAAAAAAAAAGAGAAGCAAGAGCCAGAAGCAGATATAGTGTCTGCAGCTGAAATAGCCTTGGGCTGTTTCAACATCCTGCCCACAGCACATCTTTACAACATGCCATTGACATTATCAACCTCCCCTGTGCTAGAGAACCTTTCATTTTTCAGTTGGCCACAATTTATTAGATATTCCCATACTGAGAAATTAATTGTATGAATTAAGCAGCAATATTAGAATGCCATAGCTTTTCTATAATTGAAACCTCAACACATGCACTAGAAAATGTCAAAATTCTACAAAGACGTAAAGAAAAACGAATACTATTTTTCCTCCATTCAGAACTATAATTTTTAATTCCAGGGCTCCCTCCGAAGACTTTGGAAATCTTAAAGACAAGATTTATAAAAATAAGTTGCTATCTGTTTACTGCAGTTTAGCAAAGCAAACGCTGGCAGCAGCTGACCTGAAAAACCTCTGCCTGTTAAAATAGAAGATCAGATGTCTCCCTACAAAATTTTTTCCTATGTGTATTTAATAAACTGGGTCAGAATATCTGACTATGAATTCTAACTTAACCGCAGCCTTCCCGTAGGGAACTGTGCAAACCTCAGTCTCTCACTCAGCCTATGAAATGAAGGTAATGACCCTCACCTGTGGGGAAAGTTTCTGAGAACTTCTGAAAGCAGAACAAAAAGGAAAATACTGGCATACAAATTGAAATGCGAAACACGGACACCCAACTTAATTTCATTTAAGATGATTAATGTTTCTGAAAACTTAATTCAAAATGAATGAAGAGATGTAGAAGTTGAAAGTAAAGGTTGAAGTCCTTAGGAAGATAGCTTGCCAAGAACCACTGACTGAAAATAACCCCTCAGCATGGAACAGTTCCAGTAAGCTAAACCCAAAGAATCAAGGTCTCCTGAGGACTCTTTACATAACATACACGCAGGTTATCAGTACAGTACAACATGCCTCTTCAAGCTACTCAGTTTCAAAGGTGTTCTAGTATCTGCCCTCTATGAATAATTGCAAACATTGAAAATTAATTTTAAATGCTTACTTGAAAATACTTCCAACAAACAACAATTTGGCGATATTTATGGCATGATCAGCCACCCTTTGCTATGTTTCTTACTTTCTGGCTCAATCTCCTACAAAACAACAGGCTGAACTGTTTGTCTCCCATTATTTATTGAAATTCAAACTGTATTTCCCTCCCTCCACACACCAAATTACATCTGCCACTTGATTTTCTCCCATCTCTAACCTCTTAACTGTTTTTAACAGTGTGAAAGGATATTCAGGTACTGTGGAAAACTATCTGCTAGGTCTATAACAGTAGCAATTACACTGGGATAAATTCAGATCAATTAAGTTATACCATTATGAATGTACACTAGTTTAAAAGAATCACCATGAGGCTCATTTGTCTTACAAAAGTGATTATGTCTCGTTCAAGATTCCTGTGAGCTGTCCTAAGCCTGATGGTATCAGTCTGGTCCCATGTGATAATCTGGCAGCAGAAATTTGCAGGTGGGACTGAAAGTCCACAGTGTCATATCTTAATGTAAAATATCAAAGTGTGGAGTAAATGTTGTTTACAAACTTGCGTTACAGGTTATGGAAAGGAAATAGACCAATTTGTTTGTAAACTGTCATTTAGGTGTAAATCCTAGTGTGCTGAACACAGTTCTATGCCAGAAAACTTAGCAGCATTTCCCTTAACAGCATTTCCACTCACTCCTCTGGTTAAAATAAGCAGAAACCTACAGATTGACTGCAAGTTCAATATCAGGAGCATGCTAACCACTGTTAGCAGTTTTAGATTTACTGGTTTTCCTTGCCATTAAAGAGAATTTTCCATGTCATTAAAGAGACTTGCCTTTATAAAGGCTTGTAAAGGTTTTTTAAGACTGTGTCCAAACCACATATATTTGTAGGGCTGTTTACATTAGTATTTGATACCTCACTTAAAAATATTTTAAATTAATGATGCACAGTGTACCATTCTGGCATAATTGTAAGACAAAGTGATGACAAGATCTGCTTGGTATCTTATTGCATACAAAGGCACCCATCTTTTTACAGCTCAGGATTTGTAACTCCAGAACCACCACTAAAGCTACTGTCATTGCTTTTTAAAACATGGAAGTCTTGCACACAACCTTCTTTCTTTTTAGCACGTTTGTTGACAGACCAGCATCAATTTCCTGATGAGCTTGCAGAAGGATCTGTCTTTGCAGAACTTCAGCTTAAAAACCTGCAACAAATTTGTTCAGAGACTGGGTGTTTAGAAGTAACAGCTCTTTACACTAGAGAGGAGAAGATCTAATTTCCAAGAACAATTGTTAACTTACTTTATTATATTTGTGCTTTAGAAAAATCCATTATTTCTCTTCTACATGACCTCCTCAACTTTTACTGATAGCTGTATGCTGCATACTGCAAGCTGTATCGTTTGGTTATGGTGTTTGTTGTAAAGCAATAGATGAGGGAGTCAGCATGTCTGTAATTCTGAAGTTTCTGAATTCTAAAATGTCTTAGCAATGTCCTGCCTACACATAGCAAGGAAAGCCAGAAGATGTGGTAAAGCCACATCAATATCTCAATAAATATTCCTCTGAGTCATGAATGACAGCGATATACAGGCATGAATCGTGTGAAAGCTTTGTAGTGTCCCACAAATTCTGAAGACCTCCACAGGAAGGAAACTGCTTTCTAGCTGCACATCCCAAAATACAGAGACCATCTCCCCCAGGAGTTCCTTTCACTGAGGAGATGCCTTTGTAACTCACATCTTTTGGGGAGACTGGAAATTGAGTTCTGATTCCTGTGGCCGTTACTAACTTTGATGGGTCAAATATATCAGAGACATCAAGCTTTAGCCCTAACTGGGAAAGCTGAAAGAGGTCTGGGAAAGAAATATATGTAAATTTAGGCTTCTTTACTCGCCTAGTATAATTGCTGTGTAGGAAATGTTTCACGACTCTCTGTAGAGATGTAATTTTCAAAGCTTTCAATCCTTTGACCATTCTGTTACTTAAAGTTACTTTGAGTTGTAAAATACGTATTCTAAGGTGAGCTTTTGCAGACAAATTAAGCAGCAACTTGTGACAAAGCAGTTATCATCAGGAGATAATTGACCTTATTTGAGAGTTAAGCATCCTGAGGCAAACTAGAGTATGCTTAATCCTGGCAGGTTAATTATCCAGTGATTATGGTAGCTTGGAAGGTATTATTGCTAAGAACCATTTGCAAAATGACACTATTAAAAAAAACCTTAATTTAATAAAAATTAAAAGCAATTACAATAATCAAGTCCTCCAGTCATGTATTGCTAGATAATGACTGCAGAATGGCCCTAATTGGATAGCAGCAACGAACATATAATTATTCCTATTCTGAATGTTCTGTACTAAATTTATTATATGAAGTACAGTTAATAAGTATCAGAAACCCAAGAAAAGATGTTTGGCTACTTACAAAAGGGATTGTGAACAAATGATGAAAACACCAGTGGTCACTGAGCTAATGCTGAACGTAATACATGTACGGAGTTGTTATCACAGCACTCAGTGCCTCCACTGTGGTTAAGGATATGCTGGCATTTACATTCTAAACTAGAACATTTATTCCGAGAGGTTTATAAAACTTGCCCATTTTAATTACCATCTGGCTGAAACATGAAATAACCAATCTCCATTCAGATGTAAATTTTTAAGTAGAAGAAGTAATTTAAAATCATTTTGCCAGTTGTTTTTAGTTTAGGAATGGCAGCAATTTTGAATTTTGCTGCTCTTGGATTTTGTACTACTCAAAAAATAAACAGCTCAGTACTTAACAATAAAATTGTACTGATCTATAATATGGAATGAAGATAAATATAGGGAAGAATTACTGTCTAACAGTAATGTTTGTACCAATAAAGTAACAACCACACCACTTAGTATGCCTTGCCTGTATGTTAACTTATGCACTCTCAGTATGTAACTAAACTAGCAAAACTGATGGAAAATGTATCAAAAAGCAAAATCACTGTAAATGGGCAAAAATTTGGTGTTGGCTAGCTGAAGTGGTTCATTACCCATTAAGGCATAACACAAAAAAATCCTGAATGTACTTGTAGATGAAATTAATATAGGAGGAAAAAACCCAAAACATAAAACAAAGAAGGAAGCTACTAGAAGGCATAGAACATAGCAGAATGAGCTTCTCTTGAGTTTTGCAACAACTCTTTACCACAAACCATTAGCAGAGCAGAAATACTGACAATCACAAGATACAGCAGCTACTAAACACTAGAAGTACTCCATGCCAAGAGCATGGTTTCAAGTCACACAGAAAGACAAGAGAATAAACCACTGCAAATAGCATTTCAACAACTCAAAAGCAGCAATGGCCAGCTTATATAGCAGAAAGCAGTATCTTTTATCCTGAAAGACATAAAAATGCTTGAGAAATTATACACAGAAAATGCAGGGAGTCTTTCAACTTTAATATACACAACAGTCCTATACAGTATTTTATGACAGCAGGTGAATAATACCACAGCAAACTTCTGTACTGTTAACTTCCTCAGCACAAGAAGGACATGAACCTGTTGGATTGGGTCCAAAAGGGGGCCACAAAAATGATAAGAGGACTGGAGTACCTCTGCTGTGAGGACAGGCTGGGAGTGCTGGGGTTGTTCAGCCTGCAGAAGAGAAGGCTCGGGGAGACTTTATTATGGCAGTACTTAAAGCGAGCTTATGAGGACAATTTTTTTTTAACAAGGCTTGTTGCAACAGGACAAGGGCTAATGTTTTTAAACTAAAAGAGGGTAGATTCAGACTACATGTAAGGAAGAATTTTTATACAGTGAAAGTGGTGAAACACTGCCCCAGGTTGCCCCATCCCTGGAAACATTCAAGGTCAGGTTGTATGGGGCTCTGAACAACCTGATGAAGTTGAAGGGGAGGTTGGACTAGGTGACCTTTGAAGGTCCCTTCCAACCCAAACCATTTCATGACTCTATGAAATGGCAGGGCATTCTGAAGACAGTCTGAATAGAATTTCCAAAATTGGAATGTTGTCAGTATAGTGGACTATTGCTTACAAAGTGTGCAAATACACAAAAGTATCAACCTATGTTCTATCTTCTGAAAAACAGCATCTAATGAATTACATTTACACTGTGATCTGAATTATCCTAATAGGTCAGTGGGGCATTATTTATATAAATGACCAGCAAGGTTTAACCCCAGAGGATTCTATGAAGCCCTTCCACCCAAACATTGACTAGACTTAGTATTACTTCATTTGGGAAATCTGACAGGATTTTTTTCTTGCGATTATACTGCTTTTAAATAAAAATATTCAGTAGCACCTCTGTGAGGTCTATATTGTGAAAGACAGAATAAAGGTAACTGTTGGTGATAGCAGCAAAACATCTGGAAAATACTTCTGTAACATTAACTATAGTTAAAAAGGTTTCTTTATCCTACTGCATCTACAGACATAGCAATTTCTACATTTTAATTTTTTTTTAAGTCCTATATCTGTCACAATTCTAGACCCTAATGTGGACATATGGACAATAGTGTAAAAACTGAATCGTGTTGGTGCAACACTCTGTCACAATCAGGAATAACCACTAACAGGAGTAAATTGCTTTTCCGTAATTTTCCTGTACCAATGTAGTTATCTGGAAAGACAAGCCCACACTTCATTTAGGTGTGTCTTTAGACATGTCACACTTCCTAAGGCTTTTTAAAACCTCTTTCTGATGAAGAAACAAATATTTAAGAGCACTTTCTGAAGTGGAAAAAAATCAAATCTTGATAGCACTATAATGAGTGAAATCTGAATCCATTTGATGTATTAACACGGACTTCCAGGTAGACTTTCAGGCATAAGTCTTCCTTAGATGGACTGGCAGTCCATCTACTATAAAATCAATTCTAAACCAATTAACCCTTTCTCAAGTTTTCTCATCTCACATCTTCCCAGAAAGTCACCGTCATCTTGAATGATGCCAAAAAGACACCTTTGGCATCTACTGAAATATCACAGTCCTGTGACTGTGGATTTAATTTTCAAATGTCATTTCACATGACCAGTCTCCCTCTATGAGTAATGGAGAATGAGGAAGCAGGTTCCTTGACACAAACAGGTAGGCAAAGAGATACAAATACTTCCATTACTTTCTTAAGACTCACCGTCTCGTTTCCAAAAAGGACATCGACATAAGGCATGACTTTCATCATAGGCTCTTTGTAGAATTCGCTAATAAATGGTGCAGAAAGATTCAAGCTGAAGATCTTGTTGTTTTCAGAAGCCTGAGTAGCCACTTTTAACACTGCTTCTGGTGACACCGTCAGGAAGAATCCCTGCAAGCATCCAAACAAATCAATGTATGTTACTAATTTCACACTGGGAACTACATGAAGTATGCTGCTTTTAGAAGTTCTCCCCCAACCCACCTTTGCCATACACGTGCACACAAAAAAATTCTGGAAAATACTGCCTTTTCATCAAGGTATTATGGAGGTGACAAAGAATCTGCATATATCTAGAATCACAACCCTCCAAAATTAAACATAACTCCCTACATCTGTATTCCATGTAGCACACTTTCCCATGGCAGCTAAGACTAATGGTTGTATTTTAAAAGGTGATATAATTCTGAACGCCTCTTTTTAGTGTTAGAGTCAATCAGACTGTGCTGCTTCATTCCCCAGTCCAGTACAATGGCTCTATCCACAGCTAAGAGATTAATGAAATCCTTTGACTCAGAAATTATTACTTATGTCTCTCTGAAAGTGCTGCCTCCTATTTATTTCCATGGAAACTACAACACACACAAGGAGCACAGTAACACTATTTGATAGAGCAAATTCTCAGCTACAAAACACTGGTTTTTGACACAGTCACCACCACGGGCTGTGCATTTTCCCCAGCGATGAACAAGAGCCTGCGTGCCGCGCTCGTAACAACCTGCGCCAGTGGAGGGGACCCACTGTCACTGTCTCCACTGCTGGAACGCGCCACACACCCACCCACCCTGTCACTGTGCTGACACCCACGGTTTGGTCTCCATAAATGTTCAGGAAGTGTCGGTGAATGTCAATGGGTGCAATTTTTTCACCTGGAGGAATTCAATTCCACACCTCTGCTTCACACGCACTCCCATGTCAGACGCCACGGTGTCAGACTGATTTTTTCAGATGGCCCGTCTGCTGCTGTCTGTCACGTGGCAACAAAATTTGAAGTAAAAAAAAAAATTAATGGAATATCGGTGGGAGGTTTAAGCCTCTACTGCCACACCACCAACAGCCGCCTCTGACATTGTGGGCCAACAAAATAAAATAGGAGGCATTACTTTTGGAGCATCCCTCTTATTTTTTCTCCTGTCTTTCTGAGGAGGGGAGTGATAGAGCTGCTTTGGTAGGCACCTGGCATCCAGCCAGGGTCAATCCACCACACCTTGTTTATAATAAATATGTTGCGTATGCTGTCATTGCCATGAAAAACTGAGGGGTCTTCATGTTTCTGCACATGTACTTTATTCCCTCCCTCATGCCCCCCCCAATATTGTTCCTTATTCTGAATATGAACGTTCAAGTGTGTGATCTGTGAAACACAGTTTACAGAACTCAAACCAAAATGACTATCTGTCTACTAAACTGTGAATGTTGGTTTCAACCCTGAATGAAGAACAGTTCAAGGTTGCCATTTTGAATTTAGCATTGTAGATGGTGACCTCAACCACATCTCTTCTACGAGTTCGTAAAGATTGCCTACAATTTCATTAATCTACTAATTAGACACAGGCTTAGTCTTTACACTAATTAAACAAATTTCATATGTTTCATTTTTATAATCCTAAAAGCCATTTTACTAATTGTTCTCAAAACTCAGTGAATTATAGTAATTTTCAAGCAAGAGCAGCAAGTATTAAATATAAGGCTGGAGATAATGCCTAAGGCACAGTAACAAACAACTTTGAGGCAGGTCTGATAAATAAAACACCATGTCACCTGTAACATCGCCGGCATGACACTCTAGAAGGTTTAACAGTGAAACAGTCTTATTTTCTGGTTTTTATCCATATTATTACGCCTCTGGAATACCTACAGAATACCTGCATTTCTATCCTTCTTACTTCAGCTAACAGATCATCTTAGGCATTCTACTCACTGGAAAAAATAATATAATGTAGAGTCTACAGATTGAAGACTACTTAAAAGTCTTCCTATTTATTTCTCCTTACACCATGCTCTCCAGTCTAACAAATACATGATCAATTTCAAAATCTGGGCACAATTTGCTACATGACAATAAAAGTCCAAAGGGCACAAGAATACTTTGCAGCTTGTGAAGTTCCTCAGTACCTTGAACGACTGGAAGCTTGTAAACGTTCTTCAGCTTCTTTGCTATTTTTACATTCTGAAGAATTAAAATCAACAGTTTATAAAACATCTCCATAGCAATCTCTACCATCTTCTAGTTTTTCATTTAATGAACAGGGTTGGATTTTTAAAAAACTGGTCCAAACACAAAATAAAAACCTTTCAAAGCTAACATGTTGCCAGCTGTGGATTAATCACAGATTGCTATACAGTAAATAGTAACCTGGTCAAATAATTAGGCTTCTTACCAATTTTAGGCTGAAAACTTCATCTGAACTAAAATACATCTGATTGTAATTTAAGGTACAGAACACTGGCCCCATGAGATCTAACTCAGGCCTGCGTCCAACTCCCTTTTCCTTGGAAAGGCAACATAAAAGTACTGAGATGCAGATAGGAGAATTTGCTTTTCAAATTTTGCAAAGTAAAGGCCAGGAACTCTCAAAGGCTACAGCTCTGTCTTCTGGGTTTCCTAAAAGTCACTTCTGCCATTTAATTGCATTCTTCCAAGAGTTTTTAATATTTTTATTTAAATAACTATTTGACATTAAAGCATCTAGAAATTTAAGAGTTGTGTGCATGAGAACTCTTGTTAAAACTTTTACCAAGTATAACATTTCTTTGGAAAAAAAAAAAAGTTGTAGCAATTAATTAAAAAAAGAAAGTTGTAGTAATACAATCCACACAACAGAATTTACAAAGTAGGAAGAAAATGTATAAAAATTGAACTGAACAGATCTTGCTTTAAAGAAACCTACTTAGGCACTCCCCC
>NW_010421454.1:68986-72900 GCF_000710305.1 Buceros rhinoceros silvestris | reverse complement strand
CCCCCTAAGTATTTAAATTGAGTTTGTCTTTATTTTTAGTGGAAGCCCAATTAGGGCTATGGCCAGTAGTTACAGGAATCCAGCTTCCCAAGTCTGAATTACAACTAGATAAACCACAGGCCATGCTACTGCAGGACGCTACAATTTTGTACGGGAATGAGCTCCACTAAAACAAACAGGCTTTCTTACATCTCACTGGGATTCACAACAAAGTCACCTTGTGGCTTCCTTAGAACCACAGCCCGCGTGCTCTTGCAGCTGCCGCTGCTTTTGGTCTGGACAGATACATACAAAAGTTATGCTTGAGCCACCTACTCCTACCTATTCTAAAAACTAACCATTAGCCAACACGAGCTTTGAGCATGAGAATAAGACTATCTTGGTATCACTGGTATAAAAGACTTTGCATTTCACTATTAAGAAGTTCTGTTCCCACTAACAAGGTGGTTAAGAGGCCCCTCAGAAGATATTCTATACCCACCTACACACCTCAGTCTACTTCTAAGAGTCTGGGGAACCTTTTTACCCTCAAACCCCAAAGATACCTTAAAACAACTATGAGGAAACTACCTGCAATCAAAGGAGGAGTCAGTTACTTAACATACAGAAATTCCAATAGCCTGGGAAACTTGCATATGAAACAAAATTACTGTGTATGCATCTATCTTTGTAAAAGAACGTTGTATATACAAGGACATATGATAATTGAACAGGGCAGTCAAAGTAAGCGAAAGGCAGCAATATTGTACCATGAAAACCTATTTAACATTAAAGTCTTTCACACCCATTATTCCTTTGGCATGCACTGCTTGAGACCGGGTATACCAGATGCTACTGCTTCATGATGTGCCACTATTTCCTGATGCTCAAATTGTAATGAGCCTCTTTTCTATGCCAGGAGGAAGGCACCATTATACGAGCCAGAGAGCAAGGCTGAACTGATACATACACCAGGCAAATAGGATGATAGACTGCATGATTTACATACATGTTTATACGTATACACATGCAAAACACACTGATACTTTTCTTATGCACTGCAAACAGTCCTTCTGTTTAAATAAATACAATCCTTTGGTGAAGAATAACGTTTTCCTTGTGGGAGAGAGAGAAACAGAAACGAAGAAATAAGAGAAACACATTTATCTGATACAAACACATGGCTATGGGAGAAACACTAGCTTCTTTGTAACTTAAGAGCTTTTAAAATTCGGTATTAAGATGCACGTGACAGCAGTAGACAAAGTCAAGAGAGAACACCATATTAATCTCTCTTTTATAATGTTCAGGACTTCTTTAATGCACCTTTTAAACTATGCCAGGATACTGTGAATATAGGACAGTCTTTCACACTCAAGTTTTTTTGTAGACACTAGCATTACTGGATGGTTTTGGTGAGTTCACACACAATCAATTTGTCTTTGCAAGTCATCTCTCTCATTTTTATCATAGGCAGACCCAAAAGGTTTGTTCTGACCTACATTAAGCTCATAAAGCACTAGCTATAGCAGATGTGAGGGCAGCCAATTAAGGGTGTCCAAACTGCCAGCAGCACAGAATCAGAGAGTGTTGAAGGACCTCATGAAGCCAGAACAGCTCTAGCTTTGGTGAAAGTAACCCTGTATAAGGTGTTCTATCCAAACTGGGAAGTCTTGCCATCATTTGTTCACATGAAGTAATGCGATCGCACTGAATTAGTCTGGATTACGTACATGTAATATTTGCATAATGATCAAGATTAATTTTTTTTCTTTTTTAAGACAAGTATTTCCTCAAAGCCAAACCTGAAATCCATGACGTAGTGTACATTTAGACAAATCAAGGCTCAGACAGTAACAAAGAGCTTTGCAATTTTAGATTTATCATTGCTTAATAGCACAGAAGCAATGTTTGCATAAGAACATACAGAGATAACAAAAATTACAATTGTTTTCAAACCTACTAACCACTAAAATGCATCTCTTCTTTCTAGCTCCTTCCCTTTCTTTGCCACTCCCACTTGCAGAGTGGCTTACATGAAAATAACTTTATCATATGAGTGACAGGATTTTGAACAGTGTTCTGAGCCTATTTTGAAATGCGATTTGGTAACAATGAAAAATCAATAAATTGCAACTGTGAATCGAAATATTTAATTTTCAGGAAGACATAAACAACAGCATATGCCACTTAAGACAGATTATATTCTGCCAATGTGAAAGGAACACATCATTTAATCCAAAATTATTTTATAGCAAGCATTTACATAAAAATGCAATTACGATGACATCACACCCTCATCCATCTAAAGGGTGAAATTTTTCAGGCATATAGAAGGTTTGACAGTTATGTAGCGACAGTCCTGATAAATACTGTGATTCAGTAAAGCCCTACAGAAATCATTTAACTTCAAGTACGTTGGCAGTTCCAGTGAAAGAGTGAGGCTGCTAAGGCGCCAGAAGAACTTGCTCTGTTTAATGACACATAGCCAAGTCAGAGCTTTTGGATGTGGTTAAGTTCCCCATCTTCTGTCACAAAGAGAGGTTCAAGCCACACACTTGGACAGAAGAGAGTTCCCTCAGTCCTGATCCACCATCAGTCTCACCTGCTGCAGTCTAGCAGAAATATCAGGGCTTGGAAGGAATGAAGCTGCAACACATGGCAGTTCTTGGGATGGATAACCACCAGGTAACTGCTCCAGAGAGATGAACTTATGCAAGACTTCCAGGTGCCCTTACAACCAGACGAGATGGAAAGACTTTTGCCTTCTAGCCTCCGAACTGCACATAGCGCAGACTGGGTGCAGTCCACTTCCCACCCACTGTGAGACAAGGCAATGAAATCACCGTCCTTCAGAACAGGAACCAGAAGGAATCTTCTTGGAACATGAGAGCAAAAGCTCTTTAGCTGTTTTAGTACCTACATGAGTTTAAAAGAGCAGGAAGCAATTTGAAAAATATCTTTAACACTGCAATATCTGAGCATAATACTTATAAGATGCTACCCTGTCAAGTTAGCAGACTTCCCGACCACTTAACCCTTCCTCTGTCTTTTGAGCACTTGTACTTGCAACGCGTTCCTCCTTGACTGTAAATTAGTGAAATACATGAATGCTATTTTAATCTATGTACCTGTTCTTCATGTAACAGGTCATGCAGGAACCTAGAAAGTACCTACACAGTATCACTTGCATTTTGGAACTATATTTTATCTTGTAGTGATCAGCAAGTGGTTACTTACTGAAACAAAACCCGCTGCTTTTCATCCAGTTCCTACTGGAGACAGTTGTTTTAAATCAAGAAGCAAGGACAGCAAGAATGCAACATTTTCTCTGAGTAATTGTTTTGGCTTGTTCCTGCATGCATTGTTTATTTTTATGAAAGTATTGCTTTATAACTGGAAAATGACTAAGCTGTAAACTATTGTTTTATCATTCTGAGTGGCCAGTGTTTCTGTTTTTGATAAAAGCCAAGTTTCAAACAGTTTTCAGTAACATAGGAAAAAACCTAACTGTCAGTAAATGTGCTTATATTGATCGTGACATTTTCTTCTATGATGGTGCCAACATGTCAGAAGAGGAGTGCTTTCAGACTTGAACAGCTTCTTTGTTGCTGAAGTGAACTCTGATTCCTGCCATACTAGTATCTATCAGATTACGACAGTAGCAATATTTGACATTATATGTTAAAGAAAATAATTATTTTATCCATATATTAGCAATTTCTTTTTAATTTTGATCAATTTGGAAACTTTCCTCAATTCTGACTAGTATTGGTTAAATTAGGCACTCTCCAGGAAGTTCTTCCAAGTCATATTTAGGACAAAATAATTGCGTGACTTACGAGATGTAGACTTGCAGAGTGCACAGATAAGAACTAAAACAATGAGGTGGAGGTGTAAACACATGTGCAAGAGAGAAGTAATATACCTAGTTT
>NW_010421454.1:67045-68849 GCF_000710305.1 Buceros rhinoceros silvestris | reverse complement strand
TAGGGAAATGTCATCCCAAATAAAAAAATCTTATTTCCCTGGAAACTACAAAGTTAGTTAAGCTCAATTTGAATTAAGATCTTAAGATGATGGTTTGACATAGCTCCCTAAAGTCTGCCCCTCTGTGTGGAAGCAAAAAATCTCTATATTCTTCTAAAGTTCAGCATACAGTTTTACATGAGTTTATTAAGCTCAGGGAGTGAGAAGTCTATTTTTATTTACACTGAACTATAACAGAATTCTGGAGGAAGTGTTAAATATCATCTGGGTGACAGAAGCATAGAGGTTTTATTACTTTAATAATTCAATCTTTTTTTGCCTCTGTTTACCCACTTGCAAAATAGTTGTAACAATAAATACAGCTCCATTGGCAGAACCAGCGGGAGGTTTAATTATGTAACATTACTGAAATGACTGAAATTCTGTTTGAAAGTTATTATGAAGTACAGGGTATTACCATCAAGAAAACATAAACTGCAAATCAAACAAGCTATGATAAAGAGCATGCCACTTTCCTTCTTTTCTCCTAGTATCCCAAAAACACTTCGCCACACTTTTTCTTCATTGAAAACCAAATGAATCCTTATGGAGAAAGAAATGCTTCTTAAAATAATGGTTAAAATATCAATTAAAGAGAGAAACTGTTTCTTTCACCTTTCATTCTTCTACAATAACTCTTCATCAAAACTAGGTCTGCCTAACCAAGCCATCAATATGAGGATAATGCTGTGTTTAGACCAAAAAGTAGACTCAGATAAAGCAATTACTGTTTAACGAAACAATAACCAGAAGTCTAAAAATTGGTAGTTGTATTCTTTATAATGTTTAGAACAATGAGGTGATTTATTTTCAATCTTAACTTCCACAATTTTGAGCATAATTCCAGGGTCCCTGTCCCTGGCAAACAGGATTTCGGGAAGTATAGAACAAGGCATGGTTAATTTGGTTAATATAGGCCCTTGATGACTGTGCAGTATTTGCTTTTTTTTTTTGTGTGTGTATGGCTAGTTACATTAATATAATTTGGCATCTCATTAATTATGTAAACATCAACCATATGTTGAATTCATTCAACTTTGGTGTGTACATAATATTTACAGTATATTAGTAAATTGAGAGAATCTATGTAACTACAAATGCATAGAGATTTTTTAATTCTCTAGGCAGTTAGTTAATCCTCAGCTCGAAAGCTCTATCAGCAAACATTTAAAACAAGTCTATTCCTTGCTTATTCAAATAGCCTCGAACAAGAAGAGAACAAATAAAAGAATCTTTTTAATTAAATGTACTTATATCAGCACAATGGTTTATTTTATAAATACAGATAAAACACTTGAAGGTTGAAGCAATGGCTGACCACTGGTGTATTAGTAGATAATCACCACTGATTAACCGGATGTCAAAAGATCTTGCAGAAATGCCGATTATTTGATAGGTTGTACAAAGTCTTGTGGAGAATCGTTCAAAGCTTGCATATCAGTACTGCTTACATAAGAATTTGTTTTTCAATATTCCATGGCCTGAAAAATCATAAAAATTCTTCTGCTGTGTACATGCAAAAACCTTTTTACGTATGTAATTATGTACACAAGCATTGTCACTTTCAGAGCAAAGGGGAAAAGTAATTTGGCCTTGCCCTGCTCTATTTATAAATATTAGTTTCCCTGCTCACAGAAAGAAGGGGAAAAAAATTGCTCTCCAATCTCTTGCTCTACACTGTTATGTACTGCTATACCTGCGCCCTCGGAGCGCCAGGATTCCCAGGCGATACAGAGGAATGCAACTCTTACATAACATAAACAAA
>NW_010421454.1:56261-66939 GCF_000710305.1 Buceros rhinoceros silvestris | reverse complement strand
GTCAGCTCCAGCAGGACTAAACCTTACAGATTTCCCAGTCAACCACACGGCCATGCTACGAAAGGCTTCACTCAAATTCAGATTAGAAAACAGATATAAGGTATAATAAAACATAGGTATATTTTTCCCCTAAACATTTCAGTATGAGCACGCTTAAGCAGAAACCTTTCTTCCCTCTCCCCAACTAACTCTGAATCTTGTAAATTATAAGAACATAGCAGCACGGGGATTAAATATTAATCAAAGTCATTACTGTCATTGTTAGAACATATTTCAAGAGCCCCAAAGAAAGAGCATATTATTTCTCTTATAAAGATGATATCATTAGAAAGACCACACTGATACTATAGCACAGTAGGTATGAAGAGAAAAAAAATGATCAAGAGGTAACAAAAGAGATTTCTGAAGCTTTTTGCAGTCTCATCCTTCAACTGAGCCTGTTTCAAACCGAAGCAGACTCACCATGGGCAAAACAGAGCTCTGTATACCAGGGAAACATACTGTGTATTTACAAAATGTAATTTTGCTGGGGAGAAAAAAAACCCAAAACCCAAACCCAACAAACCCCCAAGGATCCAAACTCCATAAATTAAACGAGCGAAAACTCAGAGCAGCTCGGAAGCTTCAGTGGAGATCTGAATTCATTTGGTGTACAACAGGGCTCCCCAAAGTGCCACCAGCACACCTGAAACTAATGTTGTTCACAGGATGACTTATTCTTTGCCTTAATGACAAGCTACATGGAATAATAGGACTTCAGCTACTTGCAAATTAATGTGTAAGTGATTAATAAACCAAATCCCCTCTCCTGCTCCCCAAGGTATTTGCTAGCTGATTTTAAACAGCTTATGTATCCTTATATTTAATTCAATGTATAAGCAGCACTTTTGCATAAAATTAAGTGCATGGTAAAAGAAAATGTTCACAAGAATTAAAAAGGTAATTGGCAAAATAATGAAGGAAGTATTTCTTTCAATTTCTGGCTTACCAAGTTTAAAAGCATGTTAACATTTCATTTTAAATATCGCTCTTCTCACAACTCTAGCCACAGAACCACAATCCCAAAAAAACTTTTCACAGCAAATATAACATCTACTCTGAACATGCAATCAGGTCCTAATAGCTTGCATTAATTACCACATCAGGGTTTACAATAAAACATTTATTGCTCACACTTCCACACATTAAAATTAATTATTTAAAAGAACATTAATGTTATTGCTTAGGCTTTTAATTTTCATTATATAAAGACTGTTGCATGACTTTATTTCTCAACACACTAATAAATGAGGGTCAGCACCTACGCTAATTCTAATAATTATTAAGAAATAATAGTTGAAATGTGGACACAGTTGTTAAACTCTAAAAAAAAGATGGTTTCGCTTTAATTAATTTGGGTAATAATAATTGTCCGTAGAACACTTTGAATACAATGAGCTATATAAGTGCGTACCATTAATTACTGCAGTCTGAATGAATACTTCAAATTCAAATTGGGGGATGAATACCCCTATTAGCTTTTTAGAGCCAAATAATACTTATATTAAACTCCCGTTTCTAATGAACTCATGGGCTCACACCTCAGAAACCCACTTTTAATGGCAGGACCACTACTGTAACCAGGGAGAGTAGAGTTAGTCTTTTACTCCCAAGATCTTATAACCTGAGGGGAAACTTTTCTGCTAAAACACTACATTCTGTAATGTCATGTTATTGCAGGAGTAGTGAGTTTCAGGAGTGGCTTCAAGTTGTGCCACTATTCAAGCTGCGTGAATACTTTAAATATGTTTTAATTTTCTGCTGAATATTTTCCATACTTCTCTACTTGAAAATGATTCCTCTCCTGCCACATTATTTGCCCACCTTCAAAGACAATCAACCTACAGATACAGGAAATATGACAGAACAAATATTTTTCCCGTTTAATTGAAATGTGTAATATTTCTAAAACCAGTTTCAGATCAATAAAAGATCAAGTTAGGTGGTCAGCCTATGGAAGAGAACTAACCCTTCTTGATGCAGAACACCTCTGAATTTTCAAGTGAAATAATCTTGAGGACAGCAAACCCCTGAAATTTAGTGAGCAAGTACTTAATTGTTCCCTAAGAATGTGTGGCCTGTGACATGACCCCTTTAGCCACCTCAGAAGAATAATGCACCCATGCTGCTTCTCAGTCATCATAAGGAGGTACAAAAGTTCAGTGGCATACAGGGCCCTTCCACAGACGTTACGGTGTGTTTAGTACTAAATAAATGTTCACATGATGTACAGCTTCTGATAGGAACACTTGGCAAATCACAGACATTCTATTACGAACACTACGGTCTAGCAACACGGAATTTGGGAAGTACTGAATGGGGCTCTCCTATACTCGTGACACAATCTTTGATGGTGGGATTATGTGCTACTGATTTTAAAGATACTGTGTAATGTAATATACCTTTTTTTCTGCAACAGCAGAAACATATGGGCAGTATTTTCTACTTAATGTATGACAGACAAACGGATTTTATAAACTGTCATGTAAACAAGAATTTATGGTTCTAAATCAGTTTACAGATTAAGGAACAACGAAGCAGAATACAGCTAACAATTAAGAAAATCACTGGTAACTGCTAATTAGTGACTTCTTTAAAAATTGCATTTGAAATTAGGTAATTCAAACATTGTTTTTGACAGTTACATGATTTTTATAACGTTTGAAGAAATTTCACACAGAAAAAGAATTTTCACAATAGAGGTCAAACATTAGAATAGCCTTAGAAATATCTGAAACGACTGAACATAAAACAACCCTGTAAACGTCAAATTTGCTCTAACAAACCTCTGGTGGCCCACTGCAGCCTGAATTATTCTAGAAGTTTATGATATACTAGATCTGTGCATATTTGAAAAATACGGACAAAAAAAAAGTATGTGGACAAAGCGTACAGCCTCCAATGTTCTATTAGCTTCTAAGAGAGCATCTCAGAGTAGAGCATCCCAGGTGCTGCAAGTACCTCTAACAATCATGTAAGAAAATAGCTGTTTTACCCTGAAATAAACACCGCAACATGCATACATTTTGCAAACAAACCATGTAAATGGAGTAGAATAACACCTTAGAGGCTGAGATCCTCCTGTGGTCCTTCACCCTCAAAGGGAGCTTCCATGAATTCCAGATTATGAAGTCAATGAGATCTTAACAATGCCTAAAGCCCTACACGTAGACAAGGACTGGACAGGAATGAGCTCTGCTACACGAACATTAATTAGGAAAAAAAGTTCCCTGCTCTTTTTTGCCCTTTACTTGAATCTCTGCCCATCCAATTTGTATCCCTGAAAGCAGAAAGAATAATAAAAATAGATACTAAAGCTATCATAATGTATTTAACAGTGTTAACTTGTGTGCTAATTTATACATTATAACCATGTTTTTCTAGATTAGAATATCAATGAGTAATTTTGATACATTGAACACATACAAATAAAGACAAATGAAAAAGCACTCCTTTTTAAATCAGTATTTAAGCTCATGTTTTAGAGCTTTTATAAAAAAAGGAAGTTGGGATCTCTCAAAATCACCTCCTCAGCTCTTGAGAGTTTAAATCTATTCCTTATGGTAAATAAACATAATTTCTACTTTTTAAACAGCCAAACTAGAATATTTTGGAACTGTATAACAAATAACCTCATTTTGGGGAATGAAAAATACTGGTCCATGTCAAAGTAAAATGCAACATGCATTCCTCAAAGAAAACACGGAAAGTCTCTGCCTCAAGTATTTGATATATCTTTATGCACCTGTTATCAATGACATGCCGTCATTTACAGGAAAGCCTGATGATTCCATATTTATTGGAGCCTGCCCTCTCTTCAAAACAGCTAACTATGGAAACCACGGGTTTTCTCTTTACTCCTGTCCCTGAAACGTCTCCTCATCAACATCTACGGCCCAGCGCAGCCAGGAGTCTAGTAAGAAACCAAACACTTCTACAAACAACAGGAAAAGAAAGCAATGATGGTACCTCCAAACCAGAGTTCAGAAGCCACGGATAAATATTTTGCTTTCTTCAACCTCATAACACTTAGAGCTCTGATTTTCTTCTTTTCTTCCCTGGACAGCAGTATCTTTATGACACTACTCAGAACACCTTTTGCAGAACAAAATTAAGCTTAGAGAAGCTCCCTTCTGAAAAAGATGTGTGAATACTGCTACAAAACACAGGACAATACCTTCCCCTCTCCAATAGTCATGTTTATACATAGTAATAACCACTGTTAATCAAGGGGTTAAGTAGTTCATAATGACATTAACAACAAAAAAACCTACTTGACAAGATTCCACCCTCATTCCAATCTCTACTAAAGCATCAAATGTAATTATAAATTTTCTCCAGAGATGCCAGATTCTTATGTTAATCTTTGCACAATCTGACATTGCCATTCTTCAACTTTTATAGATGTGAACAGTCATCACTTTGTTTGTATGTCACCACAGACAACATAATCAATAGTTTTCATATCTTTCTGTTCATACTTCTTGTTAAAATGAATTTTGTGAGTGCTGCTTACTTTTGTTCCACTATGAAACTTGTTACTGCTTGAATAGAGAGTACTTAATCTCAACAATAAACATTATAATGTATGATAAAGCAGTCAAGGAAAAGAAAAGGTTCAACATTTTTTTCCAGTCCCCCTTTTAACATACTCTGTCCTTATCAAATTAATATCTAACAACAGTGACACGAAAGCAACACAATGGATGGCTTTGTTCACTTTAGATGTATTAATCTGAAGCACCATCTGCCTTTCACTCCTTTTCCTTTTATGGTCTACGTTTCTGTAGTAAGAAAATCTTACACAGTGAAACAAAATGCAAAAAATTTATAACTGGAAATAACTGGTTTATAAAATATTACCTGTGCTCATGAATAATTTTAAAAGGATCCACAAACAAATGGATTGCTTGTTTATTGTTTCCATACCCACTAGGCAAGCCGGAGAGGTATTCTTTCTGACCTGTCACTCAGGTGAAAGTACCATGTGGGCATATTCAGCTCTCCCTGCAGTTGTACAGCAGAACGCCTCTAGCTCCGAGTAAAATCAACACAGTTGCTCCATACTGGAAACAGACAGTGATAGATTTTCACACAAGTTGCAAATGCCGCTTGTTGAAAAATTGTTTATTGTAGGATAGTTGTTCCTGTAAACTTGATCCTTCGTGTGCCTACCTATATACTGACTCTCCATGGATGCCATGAAGCAGTAAGACTTAAAAGAAAGATAATTTTTTAAATCGGTCACCAGGGCACAAAACTGAAATGTTAACTGGAGAATAAATTTCTTGCTGGTATAGGCTTTACATTAGCTTTTACAAATGAGCACCACAGTGCCAAGAGCAAAACTGGTCCTGATTTTATAACGTTTGCTGAACTTGAGTCTAGAAATTTACTTTCTTGACCTGCAGTCTGATGGGAAGTTTCCCTTCTGGGCACCAAAACAGATAAAACTCCTACAACAGGAAGAATTTATTTTGAATACGATGATTTAACTTAGGTTTTAGGCTCTAACTTGTCCAAAGGAGTACTTCAGACACTGAATACCCCAAAAAGAGTCACAACTTTCTATTTCCAGCATCCAATTGGTTTCTTCCAGTGTGAACTACAACCAGTTTGGAGTCTGCTTCATCCACATCTTCCTAGCTTAAAACTGATATACATAATCTGCTGTGTTTAGCCAAGGTAAATACTGTGACTCATTAAAACCTGCAGCCCTAGCCTTGTCTAGAAGCAGATAAATTACATGACTCCTCCTTAAATGAGAGCCTCTTATCTGTGGAACTATGCCCTAAAATTTGTAAATCCAAGAGTCCTGAAGTCTAGTCTGATGCACATCCATAATCTCAGAGTAATAACAGTGGTACTGTTCTGGCTGCTAAAAAAAGCGTATTTCAGAGAACGGGTTACAGCACAGCAGTACATTGGCATAGGTGTAAGAAACAGTTGGAGGTGTCTTCTGACCCTGTTTACTCTTGACAGATTGCATTCAGATGTGCAGGAGTTGTAGAATTCCTCCTGTGAAGTTGCTTTTCTGGCATCTACACTCCTCAACGATGATTGCTTGTATCTCACGTACCCTGCCATATCCCTGTCCAATCTAATCTCAGAGGAAAGGAACTTCAGAATATTCACTGTGAATAATAGTCCTTGGAAAATACTCAACAATTCAAGACTGTATGATACATTTTAGAATTTAGATATTTAATAGCACTGATGACTAGCAATTTTCCACAATTACCATCATAATCATTTGATGTTCTGAGAAGAAGATAGAGATGATAAGGAGCTGTTTGAAAAATTAAACTTTTATAAAACATCTTCTGAATGTCTGGCATGTACAGTAATATTCTGTCTGCTTTTCTGACTGCCTGTTATAAATTTGTATTTGCCTTTGGATATTGTCCTTATGGCAAAAGAGTCTGTTCTGTGGAGATTTGTACCTTGGATTTACTACAGTGAATTATGTATCTATTCAGAGATCATGCTCTCCCAAACGAACATCCAAGCCTGTTAAAATAGTCTGCCAACACACTGTGAAGATCTGGGAAATGGCACAACCTCACAAATGCCAGATGTAATTCTGCCCACAAGAAAAGTCAGATGGATTCCTCCAATAAATTCCTACTTCAGTCTGACTCTCGGTTGATATATGATACCACTGCAGATGTATCCAATTTTATTAAAATTTGTCCCATCAGCTCCATTCTGAAAGGAGAATTTTCAAATTTACCCTGAGTTTGTGTATGTTTTGTGACGAGTTGTTCCTAAGCTGAAACCCAAGCATTAAGTTTTATTTAATTTCGTTCAGCAAGGTCCATATCTGGTCAAACAATCTTCTGTGTTTGTGATTGTAAAAGACAGCAATATTTCATTAAAAGTGCTTGGATATTTGGGCTCCCATTTCAGTGATTTTTTTAGTTAGCACCGAAACTGGAATTATTATGTCCACTTTGGCTGAGTCTGAAAATTGTCATAACTAGCAACACAGTTGAAACACCAAAACCTCCCACAGGACTACATGCAATACACAAAGATCTCATCACAGCTCTTCAAACTGTATCAGAGGCTTTGCTAAAGAAACGAACTGTAAGAATAGTGTTCTTTAGTGTTTATGGATTTATATCGAAGACTTTTCCTAAATGAGAGGCTAATAATGTACTTCAAACTATGGGCACACTGGTAAAAGTGTACTTAAAGATGCCACTTAATTCCTCCATTCCAAAGACATACCTAATGTTACAAAATGGATAGGAAACTCACACTGTTGAAAGCCAACACAGTCATCTGTAGTCTACTCTGACAACCTCATGTCCTAAAAATCATAACATAGTAGAAAAGTATTGACTAGAAACTTAAGAGTAGCAATTCAAAGTAATTTTTAAAAGGCTTTTTGAGTGAATATTTACTATTGATTTAAGCATGATAATTTACAAGTAGTTACATCCACTGAGCTCTTCCACGGGCATCTCCTTGTCATGGGGAAGCAGCTTGCGTGCCCTTGTGAGGTTGAGAGCTGTGCTGGTGGTGGCATGTGCCTCCGGTGGGGTCTCCCAAGCCGGACAGGTCTCGGCTGAAGGGTCAGACAAAGTGTGTCCATGGGCAGGATGGGCTCACTAGCCTTCGGGCAGCCATCCTAGGAGAAGGACAACTCTGACTCCAAACCCGGGCAGATGGAGCTCGTTTAGCCTTGTAAGGCATCCATCATCTAAGAGAAGGACACTCTAACCAAACCTATGACCCGAGGACTTCGCTGTCACCGTCCAAGCTCGCTAGGCCCTGGCAGATGAACCTCAGGTGTAAAGGGTGGAGCCAGTTGCGCGCACGCTGGTGCCTCACCTAAAAAATCCACCGCACAGGCCCGAAAGGTGCACTCACATTTGCAAAGCCCTGTATTGGCCTTTTCAGCCATCAGCGCGCTTGCAGTAAGCGTGGGGAAAACCCTTCCCAAATCTTCGTTTGGGAAGCCAAGCCATGATGATGATGATATCCACTGAGGCAACAACTGCAGTTACTACACATTCACGGTTTTCCTAAGGGAACATACTAAGGAGGCTAGGTCCTTTTTTTTTTTTTTTAATTTGGAAGTCTTGACATTGAGCTAATATTGAACAATCCTGCTCTGAATTACTCATACATTTAAAGACTGATGAAATAACTCCATATAAATAAATTTACTAAACCAAATACAGGTTATACAGACACAGTGTTCGTTCTGCGCTGCTACATGTACAGAAACTAAGCTTCAACTTGTCTTTGTGTCATATTATTACCCTGTAGAAAAAAGGGTGTTTTCTTTCTAAAAATGACTTTTTTTGCATTACGCCCAAATCAGTTAGGGTTCTGAAGACTTTGCCCAACATCCAACCCCCTGCTCTCAATCATTCATTTTGTTACGAGCGTTTGCAGAGACAGAGGGTCTAGAATATCCTTTTAGGTAAGTTTTTTTTGTATTCCACTTTCTTCCTTCTCAGCTGAGGATATTATAGTTTGATTCCATTCACATTTAAAGGAGCACAGAGTGTAAAAGTTAGTTACATTCACTGGGAGGAATTTTTCTGCTTTCAGATAGAGAAGGGAAAAATATTGTGTGAGAAACAGGGAGATAAATTTTAATACAAGTGTGAAAATGAATTGGGGTAACTCTTTCTGTCACTGTAGTATCACAGCTGGCTCTGTGACAGATGAATCTTTGCATATGAAACAAATATATACTAAAACTTTATTCTCAGGAAGTATTAATTACTTGAAGATTATAACATACCTTGGATCTATATCAGATGCTGGTCAAGGGCACACTGGGGATGACTATTGTTATATGAGCATCTTTCTCACATGAGAAAAACACAGTAAAGATTCTATACATTTCAGTTCTTGCACAAAACTATCCAAAAGCATATTGGGGCTTCCCATTGACACAGAAAACCTCTAAAAGGGGCCTTTAAACTTGGCAAAATCAGCAAATTTAATCTATCCACTTTCTTTTGACCTTTAAACCTGACCTGAAAAAAGTGTTCAGCAACATAAATTTGATCTCTAAAGGCCTGCTGCAGATCTCATTTTCTGCTGTTTTTCCATTAGGCATTTATGGGACTTGCTGGTGTTACAGGGGACTAGTAAAATGTTGAAGTAATCCTGCAGTTCCTGTGTATGAATTCAGCTTTTCCCTATGAGATGATAACATTTTTTTTCCCCTGCCAAGTCTTTTCCAGATACTGGAGTATAAGACTAATACCATAGGTGTGATGTTGTTTTTTTTCATTTGGTAACATTAACCAGATCTAGCAGTTCAAGTGTTGAAACAAAAGAATTCTTTTCTGAGCCAATAAGGTGGCTTGGTGCACATCTGCACTAATTGAAATCACAGCATGGCTTTTCAGGATAGGAATTGTATCCAAAGCATACAGAGGATTTGAAGATCTCAGTTGTGTGTTTGTACGTTCTCTTAAGTGCCGAGGAAACCAGCTGCTTCCATTTATGAACTGTGCTGATACATGTGCCTCAATGTACCAGTGACACAATATGCAACTTACCAAACTAAAGAACTGCCAACTGTTTTAAAGTAGCACATTCTATAATTTATGCTATAGTTCACGAGGATTAGAGTTAGATGATAAAACATATGATAAAAATAACAGGTTATTACATCACCCTGCCCTTTCATCCACTGATAATGACCCTCAACTCTTTCCAAGTTCCCCTTCTCCTATCTTTTTGGCTATGGCACTGTTTTTCCATAATATGGACATCAACTTCCAACACAAATTTGCTTTTCACTCCTTTTATGCTACAGGAAATCTTTGATGCAAGTTTGCATCACTACGGCATAATCAAAGACTGTAAAAAATTCTTCCCAACTCTGAAAACCAAAGCACCTCCTTTCTCTTCATTCATCATCTTATAGTAAAATTGACCATGTTCTTATTTCTGAAGTGTTCTTTTGACTTTCATAACTTCTCCTTTTTTTGATGCTCCTATCTCTCTAACTCCTTAGCGCATCCTTTAAAAGATCCTCCTCAACATTACTGAACATGGTTCTAGGGTTGGTTTAAGACATCTTTATACTACCTCTGCCTCTAGATTTCCATGTAATCATTACCATAACGTATTAAATTGATGGTGGAAGGATCTTTCTCTCTCCGCTCCTCTCTTAACTTATTCTGTTCAAGCCGAGACCCACACTTTCAAACCACATTTGCAATTAAAATATTTTTTAAGACTTTGCTTTAATTCTTCTAATAGTTTCTGCATAACATTTCCTTTGCTTTTTAGTCACACAGCTTAAATTGAGCAGACATCATTTTATTCCAACTGACCTTGAAAAAGAAATAATTTCCAGGCCACATCTAATCAGATCACTTCCCATTCATCTCCTCCTTGACTGCATCAAGTATTCAGTACTTGGCTGCTCTTCCAGGCTTTCATGTGCATCTTAAACCAGATTATCTGTGAGCATTCACCACTTGATATTCACTTTTGAGACAATTAGGTATCTGCTTTTATACCGTTCTGTCCCACAAGCAGTTGAAGTGCTTGCCATAAGCCTCTCCTTTTCCAGGCCCTCGATAAAACTTTTAGCGCTGCAGATTCCAGGACACTTGGACCAAGATCACTGCTCTGTTCTTAGTTCTGTGTGCTT
>NW_010421454.1:46806-56188 GCF_000710305.1 Buceros rhinoceros silvestris | reverse complement strand
TCCCTACTGCATGCTCTACAACAGCAAGTACTTCTTCGAGTAGCGCCTTAGCAGGACTTGGATCTGTCATTAAGGCTCTAAGGCACTATAATAATAGGAAGAAAAAGTTTGTGTGACAGGTTATAGAGAAGGTTCCAGGGACAGAGAGGAGAGAGAAGGGTTTTGATTGTGGGTGGTTTGTTTTTCTTTACTTCATGCATATTCATATAATACTGACCAGTCAGTCCTGTCCGCACTCCACAATTATAGTAAAACAACAGAAGAAACAGAGAGAGAATAGTTCTAATTCTTTTGTTAAACAGAAAAATAAAACGAATCATTACTGATGGATAATTTGATCCTGAAAAATCATAAATGCATTTCCATCCACGAATTAAATATTGCACAGAAGAGGGATGTATCACAAAGATAATTAGGATCCTGACATTCTCACAAGAGAAGCAAAATTTGGTTCACTCTATGACTGCATTTCAGTGTCAACACAAGAAAATTAAGATTGCCGCCACATACGGTCATAAGTGCTCCTTTGCAAAAAATTTCATATAATTAAAGGTGCTAGTTTCCACATCAAATTCCACTTTGGATGTGGTTAAATTCCAGCTTGGTTAAGTATTTCCTGTCTATTTAATTTCATCCTGTAGATCCAGCTGCACATAGTTATTCCACACTTCCTGTCCTAAACTATCACATAGTGCCGTTGTGAGTCATTGAGCAGCTTCATTCTTTTTGATTCTTTATATGATGTATCAATTATGTCACCTAAAAAGTGCTTTGAGACTGTATGAGAAGTTACCAGAGATGTCAGGTTATATCCCTATCAAATAACATACAGTGCAAACTTTAAAATCCTAAGTTTTAAAAGGTAATATAAGTCAACTAAGAATTGGTAGATTTTGGCAAATATGCAGAGTTCAAAAAAAAAAAGCCAAATAATAAACTAATTCCAGAACACAGTTTTCAGAAAAGTTACTTCAATTATATAAAACAAAAACCCGATAAATGTCTTTTTCTGTATTTCCTCTCTTTCACTTCTTTGCAGTAAATAAAACGTAGCTGACTAGACCAGAAGTATGCCCTGTCAATCACTCAGTAATACCCTGGCACTCTAACGGCTCACAAAGGACCGGAGAAACTGACTCCTCAAACCAACACCTGGTCTAAAAGCCTTAAAAGCGTTTAAAAATGGTGATCAATATATAAAACTGAACCATATATAATCCTCAGACGGAACCAAGTCACTTTTGTTCTAGAGTCAGAGGCAGCAATAGAAGTCCTTGACAGCCGAAGGACTTCTTGCCAGCTCCCACAGACTTGGTAAGGCTAGGTGGCTGCCACTTACATTTTTAAATCTGGGATTCAGCCAAATAATCCAGTATCAGCTGTTCATATTACTTGTCTATTCCCTCGGTTAGTCATGACAGCCAAGGCCTCTGTGACTTCAACTCAGATCCCCGCAGAATGGCATAAGCCATCCTTCAAAATCTCCTATTGTTACCTGTGAGGGAAAGAAATGGTGCTCTGGCCACAAAGAGGTAACACTCCGGAGCACGACCAGAATTACCGGCGTTTCTGCGGATTTCGTACAGGTGCCTCTGACATGCAGTACCGCCCTGGGCACAGGCCCTGAGTCCACGTGTGAAACCAGGAAATTGTTTTTGGAGAACAAGAACACATTGTCGGTGTGAGTAAGCAAAGCAATGCTGTAACTAAGTGAATGATGAGTAAAACATTCATCCACATGGGAGTTGTCCCATAACTCTTTTGTCATCTACAGCCTGAATAACCAATAGGAAAATTTACCTGAAGATGGCCCCAGTTCCCATTGCCTTAAAGCCCCATTTCTGATTTTACGTCTGGGCATTAGGCCCAAACTCCTGATCAGTAGGGAAGTTCAGGCCAGGCACATAAGGAAGCGATGTCCACTCTTATCCTGAAGCAGCACCATCCGAGTCTCTGTGTTACAACCATGACTAGATGGACTAGAAGACCTCAACTCCCAATGATGCAACTTCAGAAAAAAAAATCCTCTCTTAGCTGTACCACACTGATGAGTAAACTCTGCTATACCTGCATCAATCAGCTGCCTCAATCTCCCCCTTTCCAAAGGCTGTCAGAGTTTTTACAGTGAAGTCCTCAGTGTACATCATCTCTAGCCACACATTCTGCCAATCGCCACCTGGTTCTTGTGGGGAAGTAAAAATAGCATGGAAATAACTTCAGCAGAATGATTCCCCCTGACGTCAATTGTTTATTTATTAAAAGGAATAATCTCATCTTAGTACATATACACAACCAGTTATGAATTTAGCTCTAGTTAAGATAGACCCATGGAAACCACTGTATGAATCATGCACGAGAGTTTTATATAAATGAAGACTGTTGGTAGCTACCCTTTTCTCTTGTTAGCCAACAGATAGGGGCAGTGAACTTCTTATTCTAGTTTCACCTCACAAAACTTACACAAGGTCCATCTACACAGCATTGCCATTTTCCTAGTTTTAACATCGCTTTTCTTTGACATGGTTAGCAAACCTAGATTTCATAATTCAAATGGGTTTGAACCAAATTTATGATCTTAAGTCAATGCTCACTGTGTCTGAAAAACGAGATAAACACAAGACGAACACATGCTGTCTATGACACCATGTTTCACAAGGCATCAGAGGGATTGACCCATTTTCAACCAATACCAGTGACAACATGTTAGTAAGACAATTGCATTCATGCCATAGAGTATTTAAATCTGCAAAGAGTTGTTGTAACTCCGTCAGCTCGCTTCAGACTAATGACCCACAATAGTGAAAGAGCCATTGGTTTTACAAGGCAGATCAATGTGTACACGCAGTGAACAGCTTCCCTTGACTTTATACAAATTACAAGTTGCTCTGGAGAAACGGTAACAGTGAACTCAGTAAATGTAAGTTCTCTGTCATTTACTCTTCTGTAGATCACAGTACTTGTTTAGCAATAAAGTTTCTCTGCTCTTGAGTGAGGAGAAATAAGAGAGCTTAATAACATCAAAAGCTGTGAACATTTAAATACATGCAAATGAATCCATGAGTGTAAAAAAACCTGAACACACAGAGACACAAACTGGAAGACACCACTTAAGCTATTTTCACAATCAACCCCAGATCACTTTTCCTGTAGCGCACATATAAAGCTTTACATCAGTGTAACTTGAAATAAAGTTTTCTTTATTCTTTCTAAATGCATTTTCTGATGCAGGGGGACATGACCAAACAATGAGGATCCATTTAGAGTAGAAACACACAAATGATATTTGCTTTTTTATTAAAATAACATGTGAAAGATGTATTACAGATTGAACTTCCTTTTAGAAAATTTAGCTGCCCTGGGAGACAACACAGCCTATAATATTTCTTAGTAAGAATATACATAATAGTTTTGGAAAGGTCTTAAAATAAATCTAAAATATGTATGAAATATATGTTTTTTTCCCCTTTTCCTCATGAGCTCTAAAACGCTAATTACAATGTTTTAATATTTAATTCAATTCAGTTAGTCTTTTCACCCTTTGCCTTGTAGAACTTTGTAGAGAAAGGTTGAAAAGTTAAAGGAAGGGGGAATTTATCTAATTAAAATGAAATCTTTTAATGATGTTATGAAACCACTCAGAGCAATGTTTTAGATTTGCTCCTGCTGTTGTTTGAAGCTGTGGTGTTAAAAATGCCCCGGTTAGAGTTACAGACTGTTCTAAAAAACTGTGAGGAATTTATGTAGGATTTAAAACAGACACATGCTTTTAAAGTCGAGAACCTTCAAATACTACAGCTAATCCACACAATAATTCAACAAACCAACCCATGCTCAAATTCCTAACAGATACCATATGCAACCTGTAATAAAAACTGCATCAATGTATTTCAAGCAGTGGGATAATTCCTTTTTCCACTTAAAAGCCCTATTTATTTTTAATTCTCAAACTATTATAAGGTGCATGAAAACTATTCCACCATTTTGCATACAATGTTTATACCAAAATGTGTCCTTGAAGATATTTTACTGTCTAAAGAGACTGAATTATTAATTAGATGCATCATGATAGAACCAGTCTTTGCTTATCTTAATATACTTGACAAGCATATGCCACAATGATACTTTCTGCCTTTACCTCTTATATAAGTACAACAAAAAAAAAAGATAGGAAAAGTGACCCATCTAGTTCAAAAGTAACACAGGTATAGGTTAAAAAGCAAGAAGAAAAGCAACCTCTGGACTTCAATGCCATCTATCTCGTAACAAAAAATGATTCTTTATCAATCTATGAACAAAATGTAAGGATGCACTGAATTTAATGGTTTAGCTTTTACATTATTCTATCCACTTTGTCATTCTAATATGCCCTCAACATCCTCATCTTCCCTGAGGATTACACATCTTCTGGATTTGGACTTTCTTACAGGAGTAACTATGGTAATAAAGCTGCACCCAAATTCTTGCAGTAGTTAAAAAAAATGTACTTTATACAAATAACAGGATGTAATTCCTCTTTTGACTGTCTCTTTGGTTAAGCAATATATTTAGTTGGCTAAATAATTAGGCCATTGCTTAATGTAAAGATTTTGCAAATGTGATTCTAATTAAGCCTATAGTAAAGGAGGTATTTCACGGGAAATTATTTTTATGCCTTCAAGGAGATGATTCTACACTCAGTGAAATTATGTCATCTTATTAACACTCAGCTTGTCTGGTACAGGTCCTGAATGATTTACTCTTGTGCTCTGTTCCAAATTACAGATTCAGTAGCTCCTGAATACTAACAATCTTTACCAAGATTCTCAGGATTTGTATTAAAGCGCTTTACACTGTAGAAGTAGAAATTTGGTACTGTTAATATACATTTAAAAAGTTCAATAAACCATCCTATTAGGTTAAACAGAAATTTTCTTCAAATAAACAAATTAATCTTTTAGTATTATGATAGGAACATGATGCTTTTGAGTGAGGAGATTCAACTTCAAATCAATGAAGTCCATAACTTGCTGAGAGCCACAAACTATCAGGGTTCCACAGAAGAAAGGCACTTTATTCCCCCATTTCCTTAAATACTTAAGGAATATCTGACCACTGTCAGATAGAGGGTATTTGGACAGATGGATTTTTGCCCTGATCTACAATGATAGATTTTGTTTTGCAAATATGAGCAGTTGGAAAGATTTTAACATATCCTTGGGCATAGCAGCTTTTTATTCTATGAACAGATTATAATTCGGCACAGTGTATCTATTTAATAAACACAGCATGCACTAAACGAGGGATTTAAACTCTTCCATAAAGTACCAAGAACTTAGCAGTAATTCTTAAGGAGAAAATAACAGGACAACAATACAACTCCAGATAGAAAAAAAATCTCATTGTCCACCCGAGGAAACCCTAGTGTTTTTCAACAGCATAGATTCCCACTCATGAGAGCAGGAGTAAACAAACCACACAACAAAACCCCCACAATTTAGCTGATTAAATCACTACATTCCATACCCGAATTTCAGCAGCTCACTATTTCTACTTCTGACCTGCCACATTCAATAATTCACAAAGCTTTTTTGGACTGTAGAGTGTCATCTACTCCGTACTAACACTTCCACAAACTTCAACAATTTATCAGCATTCACTGAGTGGAAGCATTGATCAGTCCATCTTGACAAGTCTTGTGTTCATAACTAACATATCTTAAACAAATTATATGGCACATAATGCTGTACTTCAGCTGTGACTTTGCTTTCCAGTGAGTTTGCTGCTTTCAGGTTTGCATTAATCCGTTCTGAAATGGTGTATATAACCATTAACAAGGTAGCATGGACATACTTCTGTTTGATACAGTTAAACAGAATCATTTAGAGATACAGACAGTCTTGTACAGGCAGATGCATGTTTATGATTTGGGCCAACCAGTTACAAGAACAGCAAAAATCAACAGTTGGAAAAGTTATGTTCGTGCAGCACTGAGGCTAAGTTAGTTAATTAGGTGCATCTCAGCAAAAAGGTACATTAAGACAGGCTCAGTGTCGTACAGAATATGGCCTTCGGACACATCAGAATGTGGCATAATAAACTTGCCTCTGCTTGGAGTACAAAGAGTGAACATGTGTCTTGCTTGTTCAGGCAGATATCCCTTTTGTTCTCTGCAGATTATGGATAATGGACAATAATCGGTAGTTCTATAGTGCACATTTTGAATTTTCACTATTACGCACTCTGCTTCCCCACCCCTTAAACACCTCTGCAATCAAACAATCTTCCTCAGGTTGCAGGATACAAAGCTTCCAAGATGAGGAAAACAACCATCAAAACCACCCCAGACAACCTTGATTCTGTTCTTTTTGCATATAATAAAGATGATAATACTGAATACGTCAAAGCTTCCTGAGAAAACTTTGCATCAAACAACCACTTCCCAGGATCACTTCCTAATTTACTGTAGAACATTAAGCAGGGAGTGGAATTTTGTACATAGTTTCTGTTGTGATTTTGGGGTATAAAATTCAAATAACTTTTTGCATAATTTCAAACATGATCAGCTATAGTTAATTTACTTTTATGAATGTCATTGCTTCCTTTATCAAATGTATGATCTCTCAGTATTCCATTAAATCCTTGCAAGGTGAAGCTTTCTGAAATCTTGGCATACGTTCATCTTTCAGCAAAAATTTCCACCATTTTCTGTCATTCAAGCATCGTTAAAATCTTTAAAGAATTGTTTAGCTTATTTTTACCATAGGACTCCATCATTAATCTGCATCTCATTAACAACGTATCTACCTGTAAAACAGCTACAAGAAGTTCAAAGTAAATATCCTCACCATTCACTCCAAAATGACAGAACATGTCCCTCCCTGTTTTCCGCAAACGGATGCTGAAGTTCCAGGTCTATGTGACCATTACTTTCTTGGTTTTACCCACAAATCCTGTTTTCTTTCCAAGGAAACTAGATTCCTTACCTAGGCATCAAAAGAAGTTCAAGAACTCCCTCTCTGCGTGAGACTGAACAATGAGTTACCTTGTATTTCAAACTCAGATGACACTGCCTGAAGATCTGTATAAGCAGCAAAAGACACCATGAAACTGCATGGCCTTCTGACTTCTCCCATATGTAAAGATTGTGCCCCCCTTTATATATGACCTGTTATATAAATTACAAAACTTCTGAGAATCTGTAAAAAGCTTTCTGGATTAAATAACACTGCTGTAATACATGTAAATCTTAAAATACCTCTGTAACAGTCTAATGACAAAAATTATTCAAAACAAAATGCACAAGTCAACCCCCATCCCAGCACTGGATTTCTTCTGTACCGTAAATGACAAAAATGTAGTTAGAAAGTTTCTGTATCTATTGTTAAAGTTCATTAAGCTTCATTATCTTTGTATTAAAAGAAAGATAATTACTTTTCAGAGTCAAAAATAGAATTAAAGATTTCTTATTCTTACAAATTAAGCATTCTAATTAAAGTATTTCTAAATTGTTGCTTAATTCTAAGTTTGAAAGCTGCGATTTTTTATGTTTATACATTAAACTACTCAATAAAATGGTGCTTTGTCTTTCTTCTGAAGCTGCTTTATGAACAGATGAAGCAAAAATGATCATAAAATGATGAAGTAATTTCTAAAAGCAAAATTATTGACTTCAACTGAAATGCTTTCTAAAGGTTTTTAATTGCTCTAAATTTGTGAAAAACTACCCAGGAGATCAACAAATTCATATCAATGAACTGCATTATACTATTGAGAGAACCCCTGGCCTCAAGCCAGGGAGAACAAATAGAAAGGACCATTTTCACTTGGCTGCAAATTATCAAAAAGCTAAGAGAAAGCTATGGAGTAAAAGTGACATGTTTGTATGGTGGGAAAAAGATCAAATATTGATCGTCCAAGCTGAGGTAATTAGAGTGGTTGTCAAGGAGATGGGATGCATGTCGTTAGCCCTACAGAAATGCATCTTTGTTTTAAATCGAGTGAATTAGCTGTTCAGCAGTTGGCAGTGATTTTTTCTTTTCTTTCTTTAAAAGGCTATACACCATTCAATAGTAACATATTCCTGTAATTAAATTAAAAAATTATACAAATAAATTATAAAGCCTTATTCTAAATATTAGAAATTTTTCTGCGCAGACTTTTATGGAAAATGGGTAAAATGGCGTTGTTAAAACATGCATCTTCGTACGCTTTAAGGCTTAAACCAGTGTAAAATACCAGACTGTAAATGGAGAGAAAGATGCACGGCATGGAACTGAAGTGCCTGCTGTTTTAGGAAACTCTTCAACCTCGCCCTAGGTAGTACGTCCTTGCAGATTAATGTCAGTCCACTGGGGATTGGAAGCTCACGCCACTTCGGACACCACAGACCCATCTGCTGGAGGTGGTGCCACTCATGCATTTCATTCGGCAGCTAACTGCTGCCTCTTCCCTAACAGCCCAGCCCATAATGCTGAGATCTCTCAGTGTGGCTTCCCTCTCCTCCAGCAACTGGAACAGAGAAGACCTTAGGCTGGCAGCAGCATCGTCTGCTGTGGCTTGTATTTTGTCAGCAATCTGTCTGGGACACTGAGCAAATGAACATCAGAACAGAACATGGCATCTTCTAAAAATACTCCTCAGAAACACACGGGCCAAACCACTAACAGTTTCATCCCTGCAAACTGGATATACTTTAGTCACAAAATGTACATCTGTATCAACAAGCAAAATCATAATGGATAGGACGCATAACCTTTGTGACAACTAGGAACAAAGGGACTGCATGTGTCAAGTCTAATCTCCTCAAACAAAAAAGTCATGTTTCTGATAGACATTTACTAAACACCTTTACTTACTAGCCTAGTGGCAAAAAACCCCACCCCAAAAACCCCAAGTCAGTTTCCCAAATTGTAACATAAAGGTGAGATGTAAAAGACCTCAATCCACAATTGTAGAATGCCCCAAGGAAAAACAATCCATCTGATAGCTAAGAACTCACATCAAGAACATAATTTTCTAACTCAAGAATTCCCCTTCAGTGTCATGCAACTATTTAAGTGGTTTTATACTTCCAATTATAAGACTTTTATCAGTTGTGTATATTTTTGTCAAACATCTTATCAGGAAATTTTAAGCAGGGGAAATAAAAGGGAGGCATGCAGTAGCTCTAACTTCAATTTAGTTCTCTGTAGGATCACAAACATGGCAGGACTATGCTTTATCCTAATGTGCTGCTAAAATATTTTTAAAATAGTAAAGCCTGAGAGGAATTTTTATTAAGTCCAGCAAACTTTTTTCCAAAGTCATAGTCATCTCTACAGTGTTATCTTGCAGACATTTCTCTCACAAAATTCTGGTCTGGAAACTGTCTGAAGAGAGAGTACATCAAACAGTCACCTTTCAG
>NW_010421454.1:46316-46721 GCF_000710305.1 Buceros rhinoceros silvestris | reverse complement strand
AGGAAAGGTTTCCTTACCTCGATGATCCCAAATTTTTTTTTGTTAAATACTTATCCCCACTTTAAAGCTTCAACAGTAAAAAGCACTAATGATAGATTTTTTCCTTATAGCTGAACATTTTCATGCTGTTTTCAAAAATTCTGAAAAATTTTAATAAAGAAAAAACAAAACACAGCTGCTCAATCCACCAATAAATAACTGAGCATATTAAAATACGTAATGAAATAGCCTGTCTTTACTGCTCTGCCATGTGTTTATTTTATTCCAGGTAATTCAATAAAAGAACTAGCTTTACAAGAAGCAAGCCAGGCACTGGAGTCGATACCTTTTCACAAATCTCTGTTCCTTTTAAGTAGAGCTGTACAGAATATATGAACCTTTTGCTTCCTTTGGTCATTTACTCTT
>NW_010421454.1:31011-46209 GCF_000710305.1 Buceros rhinoceros silvestris | reverse complement strand
TACACAGAAGCCAGTTCCTGGAATTCCTATTTGCTGGAAAAGGAACTCATTACAACCACTTAGTTCAAATACTGCCTTTCTCATGAAAGACATACTAAAGAAAAAAATCTGAGCCAAGCATAATATTCCATTAGTCTAGATACCATGCAGCTCCATAACACGGCAAAGCTTTATAAAGACTAACTAAGCAATTAATCCTGAGACTGAGAGACTAGCACCCATCAGGCTTCAGAGTCTCTTGGAAATACTTAGGTGTCTATTTCACGTTTGCATTCCTGTCATATCCACACTGAAAAAAAAAAAGTCTTTTCCATTCTTTCTGCCATTAAAATTGGGTTGAACAATACAACGACACAATGGTATCAATGTAAAAGCTATCCTTCAGATTATGGAAAAAGTGCCCAGAAGAACATGTTCTTGTTCAGATCATTACAGAATGTTATTTCCTTACTGCATATAGAAAGAAAATACATATTTCTCATTTGTCATTAGAGTAACAACTCCTCCAGTTCCTCTTAATGGAACCCCAAATTTGATATACCATGACTACCAAACTGCTAACCCAATAACCACTGAGCACAGCTCTGATATTCCACTTTCTTATATTATGTACTTGGATAATACTCGTCATATATAACAGCACAATGACTCAGGGCAGTTTTGACCCACTAACACAGTATTTTTATGCAGTACACTTGAGGTGGTAGTTATCCCTAAAAAAAGGCATCAACGTTGTGTGAGAGGTGCCATGTAGTGGTAGAAGAGCTATATCACAAAGAATATTGTATGGATACCATTATCTAAACGTTGAAAGGTGCTGAATTTTTAATGTAAGCAACTGCATATTTACTATATCGCCATCTTGATCAATAATTAAAGTATACTTGTCAGAATACATGAATAAGAGACATGATTTCAAATACCTTCATTTATTGTGTTTGTTTACTTGCTTAATCCAAAACCTGATCATATTTATTTATTAGTGAAGCTAAGAGTTTCAGTTGCTCGGTAAATATCACACATTGTGTCTGGTATGATCAGACCTTTAGTTCTGCACAGTGTTTCTGTTTCAGTACTAATACTGAAATTATGATTGCTCTTACAACACAAGCCAATTTCTGGCCAACAAAAATGTTTCAATAACAAGCAGCTCTTTTACTTACTACAGGCACATGGCAGTTGGCCTCTGAATAGGAACAAGAAAAGAGCAGAATTTTCCTCCTCACGTCCTGCTCACCATAGCAGAACTTTAATCTGATGTGTCAAAAACCACATCAAGCTCAGAAATGTCTCAAAAGAGAAAGGCCATCAATGGGCTGTATCTCAATCTGCTTAATAGCAAGGACAGTTCAACAGCTGCAGAAAATAAATCATAAGATGGCATGCACTGCCCTTTAGTGGTTGTAGAAATCCTCACCCATGAAGCAGACAACTCCTTGTTTATTGCAAAGAGGAACATACCTTACCTTGCTTTTCTGGAAAAATCCCAATACTTTTTTCCCAAAGCTAGAGGTAACAGTAGCTTGCATAACTCCACAGCATGAAAACTATTTGTCTCACTTCAATGGAACAAATACCTCAACAGATAAGGAGTTTTGGGAGACACATTGTCTAAGTGTGCCATGGTCTCTGACTGATCAAACTACAGACCAGGTTAAGGCTTGAGAAGATAAAAAAAAGGAGAGAAGCTAAAATGAAAGAGAACAAACGCTTTTGTTCATCCTTGTTATGCTGGGCACACTCTCAGGGACTTTTTAAAAAGAACCTGTGCAGAGCTGGCATGTAAGACACTAATCACTTTTGAAACTACTACTGGTGACCATCACTATTACCAGACACACAAGTAGCTTTGAGTACTGAACCCTCAAACTTTTCTTTCAATTTACTGAAATTTTCATTTAGGTAACTTCACATTTGTTTTCCCTCTTGTGCCTTTAGAAGGCCAGTGATAATTGCTATCTGCCTTCAATAGAATAGGTAATGCTTCAGCATTCTTCCAGTTACTGCTTGTACTACTCACAGTTTGCAACTACTGCAGAAAACAACAGCATGAACTCCCAAAGACCTGATCTACATTGACTTTAATATTGTCTACAGGACAATCATTGTCACTGAGTTCCTTAGGTTACAGCGAAAAATTGGAAGTTTTATAGAAGTAAAAGGTGGACTCATAGTCTATGTGGACTATGTTCCAAGCTCATAATCTCTGTTAGAGACTCGTCACCTGATTTCTTTTGGTATTCCAACACATTTACCCAGACTCCTATTACACAGAGATTTTCTAATTTTGAGTACAGAATGACCTTCTATAGTGTTTATTATGAATTTGGTAAAAAATGGTACACACTGAGAATCCAGTGGCAATTGAAAACTATGGCAGCTGTACTAGTCCATAGTTACATGCCCTGCCAGGAAAAGACCAAGTAAAAAGAAAGCTTTCAGATTACTCTTGCATCCTGTCTGTGACTGGAACACTAGAAAATGCTATAACTTCATTATGGTAGAAATCCTGCTCTAAACCTACATTGCCACAGTAACTTTCTTAGGTATCTAATGCATGATACCAAAATTAAGGAAGTTCTATAGTATTTTCCAAAAGCAAGATGATGAATCTCTTGTTTACAAAGAAAAAAAAAACCAACAGATTTTTACAAAATTTGGATTTTCTCTAGTTCTCTCCTGTACAAAAAACCCCCCCAAACCAACCAAACAAACCCCCCTCCCCCAAAAAACCCCCAAACAAAACACCTTATAGGGAAGGAATTGAGATTTTGTTAACAGCATAGCCTTATTCAAAGATGGAATAGAAGCTCAGTTGCTTTTACCTCTTTTATCAACTTCAGGAAGATAATTAGGAGAAGCAGCATAGTGGGAAGTAAAACAATCTTCACGCATTAACAGGCCATTGACTGACAGATAAGGTAAGAGGATAAGATAGTATGGCTAATTACTCTTTAAACACACACATCTTAAACCCCATTATTACTTAGAATAGATATTTGTACTTTTTTAAGTTACATATTCAGTTATATTGACTATTTTCTCAGAGGCAGCAGAGCGAGGCTGGATTCGTCCTGTTTAACCTCTGCAAACCCCTGTGTTGATTGCGTCCTACTGGATTGGACACTTGCGAGACAGAGGCAGCCAGAAGGTCTTCAGCAGAACTCAGTTAATTAACCTGGACCATGGCATCCATTGGAGGACTTGGAGCATCTAAAGAGTACCAAGGAGTTAAAATTATATAACCTTTAAGTTATTATGGGCTGCTTTTCCAAAAAGCATGACTTCCAGAACTTGAGTATGAGAGCCAGAAATGAAATCTGGCTTGATCCATGCCATAATAGTTTAATTCAGTTGAACTAGACACCCTCATCTGCTATTAAGAACAAGAGCCAGAACAATAGAAGTGTTTTATAAACTGCAGCAAAATTAATTTGCAATTGATGAGAGAGAGTAAAATCAATAGTGTCCTGCAGCAATTCTGCATCTGTGTTGGCTTTTTGCAAATTCTGCTGGCTGCATATTACTCTAATTTTTGTTGTCTTTATCTAAAGTATGTGTGAAGACTAGTTGTGTGACCAGGAGATGAAGCTTGAATCGACTTTCTCTATGATGACTTTAAAGTGTGGGAATACCAAAACTAACCTTCTTCAGCGTAAACACATCCTGAGATAAAAATGAACATTATTTCTCATGTCTGAAAAAAAAATTTAAAAAACTGCAATCACACTTCTATTATATCAAGGAAAAAATTGAAATTATAGGCAAAACAAACTGTGACCTATATAATGTAAATACAAGCCTGGTATCTTTAGAAAACAGAAGTTTGAGACTGTGAGGGATTCCAGCCAGAACAGAATGACATATGTATCTGCGTATACCCGTGCACATGCATGTAATTCTTCTATACTCTCGCTTATATGGCCAATAGTTTCTGAACACAACACCTATCAAACAACAATCATCTCCTCTCTGAAGCACTATTCAATAAACAAGTCTCAGTCTTGGGTCAGTGAAGCTGAATTTTGATTTTTAATGATGTTACATATAATTGGACGCATACAGAACATTTTTCTTGGAAGATGCCCCAAATTTCTTCAGAAATATAATACATCTTTTCCTTTCTGAGCATGCCATAATCATAACAGGGACCGATGGGACCCATGGGTATATCATATATATAAGTACTAGTGAATACAAATGCAAATACTTGGCTGAAGCAGTTACCCCTGGGGCAAACTGTCAACAACAAGGCAAATAATACTTTTTGCTTAAAACAGAAGCTGAAAAGGTTTTGTTCTTACAGTTTCACAAGTGTTATTGAATTAAACCAAGATTCCAAGCCAAGGTTCTGCAAAAAATTTCAAATTGCACAAGCAGTAACCAAGGCCTTTTTCACGGCTCCAGACTCAGTATCTTCATCTCAGAGACAAACTCTCATTCCCTCTTTTCCTCGCATAGTCCCCGATAGAACAGTTACATTTTGCAATTAAAAGAAGACTCATGTTAATGACTTGATTCTTTCTGGCTTTGTCACCTTTCTCACAATCTGTCAGCGAATATTCAGTCATATTAAAAGTATCAATATCACACTGGTACTTCATCAAGAGCTGACTGAAATGTCATTACTGCAGCCTGATTCTTTTAGATGGAAACCCGAGAGAATGTGCTTGAATTTAAAGAACATGTGTGAAATAGAGATGATTCTTCTTCACTTTGGGAAATTTTGTTTCTCCCAACAAAATACACCTTAACATTAACACAGCACTTTTATTCTAGAAAAGCAGACAAGCTTTATTCAAACAGGGAGACAATCAAGTTTAGTAATTCCATTGAAATTCACATCCACTCACAAAGTTAATGATAATTTATGGAGGAAGAAAAATAATCCGCATATCCTTTTGCATTAAAAGACGACTGTGTGCCTTAATTTCCCTGAATGGTCCAGACAGGGCCATACCTAGTCAGCCCTTTCTCTTTTATGAGATACATGGGAAGGACTGAAACTAGTCAGATTGACAAGCTATAAACGTGAAAGTCCATCTGTGGTAGTAACAGCAAACCTTTCATCAGTATTGGGATGTTGTTAGCATTCAGAAATGAAAAGATGATGAAGAGAAACTCTACTTAAGACAGCACTATTTTTTCCACAAGAGAAACCCAAGAGTATACTAATAAGGTAAGCTTTCTGGAAATGAGGTAAGAGGTACAGCAGAAACAAGTGTGGGTGAAACATCTTCCTATTGCTTTTTTAATTATATGGCATTTTCTGACATCTGCTATACTAAGTGAGCCCAGAGATATTAACTAAAAATGATGCAAGAACGTGTATTCAAAAAAAACTCCACTGAGTAAGAATGAAATTACTTGCCATTCTTAGAAAACTGAATAGAAAAAAAAACCAAATTTTATTTTTCCTTCTTAAAAAACTAGCGGCCACTCAAGTCTTCTGCCTCTAAAAGATGAAGATTGTAATTTACAGTTCTAAGAAACTGCAGTTTTTAGAACTGCATTTTAGTAGCTTAAGCCACTAAACCAGTTCCTTATGTGTAGAACAATAATCGTCTGGTTTTGCTGAAGTTAAATTAAGACTTTGTCCAACTTTCAACGGGACAGAAACAGACTGTAAGGCACATTTTGTAAAATCACTTTTAACATGAAGATAAAACACACATAGATTTTATCTACTCTCTTAAGGAAGTGTACATAAACAGACAACATTTTGCCAAATATAGACCAAGATTACTTTTTAAAAATTCAATTAGAAACATACTAATTGGCAAAAAGAATATACTAACATACTTATGAGCAAACAGTATTATCTACCTTAGCTAAAAAAAGGCTGCTGCTTCGGAATCTGTTTTACATTATCTTTCTTAACCTGAAAAAACACAGGAGGAATTACAGCATATAATTTTCTCATGCAAATACACAAACAAGGTAGGAAATCTCTCCCTCTCCATACCCAACCACAAGTTTCATTCATTCTTAGACTGAGTGAAAGGAGCAGGTTACAATGACACCGTTAACAATTCATTTTAGTCAATTTAACAATAATCACTCTGCAATCATTGCTTATTTACAAACTTGTAAATGCTGCTTTAGTTATGGAATTAATCATAAAACACATAAGGTATTTAATATGGTAATTAAGTATAGATTTATTAATGACACATAACACTTGTAACTAATTAATGCACACAGTTAATCATTAAGTATCTTGCTAAGTGCTTATTAGAGTGTCTCTATCCGTGGACAGCTGATATTTCCCTTTGTCATCTGCCTGATATCTTCGCATTTCAAGACAGCAAGGAACATAAAGGAAGGTAAGACCTTTGAGTAAATTACCTTGTGTCACAAGTATTACTTTGGATTTCATTGTGTTACTGCTTTACATTTAGAAAATGAGCCAACAGCTCCTGTCTTGGGATGCTTACAATCTAAGAATTTAAAACCTCAAAAGCAGGAGGTTCTGCTAGACCCAGATAACTTGTACTTTGTGTTAGAATATACATATTTCTTCTTTTAATAGGCATTCTTGGTAGCTCTTAGTTAATGAGGGAGACTTTTATTGATTAAGGAAATTTCCTCTACACCAGAAATGTGCACTACCCTCAAGAAACCCAAAGTTTGCAACACATCTACACATTCTACCTAAATGTTGAATTTAGGATAGTTGTGCTCCTGTGCAGATGGGCTGTTGCTTGTTATTAATCTCATTTTACTATTTATTCATGTCGCGGTAATGTTCAAAGTCTCTGATCTAGATGGCAACTTCACTATAGCACAGGTGATCTAAACATAAATGCTGACTCAATACCCACCCGAAAATACTAACTTTAGAAAAAATGAAAGTGAGACAAGGCACAAGCAAAGTAATTAAGACCACAGACAAACTTCCTATTAGTTACCTGCTATTTTTATACCCTCGATAAATTCCCTATTGCCTTCCCATTTTCTCCTCAGCCATTGTAAACAACAATTACGTCTCTTTCTTGATTTCATGTTTTAGCTACAAGAAAAAAGAAAAGAAGCACACTGCACTGAATTAGAACTGTTCAGCTTACTTGGCATAGCACTCCTCCCATGGATGGCCGTACAAATCTCCCACAGAGTTTTAGTGGCTCCAGCTACCTCCTCCTGTTCAAGGAGGAGGGATGGCTACTGTTATGTGTGCTGTGATGAGTCATTCAAAACTATGGAGTTAAGCCAGCCGTTGCTCCTAGTGTCTTCTGAATATAGTCCTATCCAGAGAACGTTCCTCTGCCTTGTCCCTGTGGAACACATCCTCCTCCCGAAACGTTGTTTAGGTGTTACACTTCTTTCTTAGAGAATGGAGGGTTTTTAATAGTTTATAAGTGTCAGCTTAATCAACGATGAATATTTTCAGTGTGATTTCACATTTAAAGTTGAAAAATACACCCTCTGTACTGCTTGCTTTGCCACCTTTCCCCCTCTCCTTGCTCTTGTTCCCTGTTTGCAAGTGTCCTCCTTCTGCCTTTGTTATTAAACAATCAGCTAACATTTATAAAACAGCACAAAAGCCTGGAAACAGAAAGCAAAGTTCAAAGATTTGGAACAAAAATACCCCAACATAACTGGATGCATACACTGATATTTCCATTAGCTCTGAAACCTGCACGCATGACAGGGCTTTGTTTACACAGCTTTTTCTGTATAGCCATATGAAAGTAATAACTGTCCTCATGAGCTAATTTCACTAGTTAGGGAAATCTTCACTAAGATCTTAAAATATCAGGCAGAAATTTATAATCAATGGATCACATTTCCTTTACCAACTGCAGAAGACTGGATTCTAACCTATTAAGATGATTTTATCTTATTTATGAAATGAATACTTCTGCAAGGTTTCCAAATGTTTCAATATAATCAGTGATAAGTTTTTCTCAGAAAGGTGGAGGAGATGTAGCTGCTTAGTATGTTCAGGTAGGTAGCTTTTTTTTTTTAATTAAATTTACAATATTACAATACATATCCCATATTTTTAATACTTTGTCATGACAGGAACTTCCACTACTGCAAATGCTGGAATAAATTTTAGGGATATTAATGTGTAATTTATATGACAGTAGCTACCTGATAGATGTCCAGAGCATCTGAGATCAAAACACTGACTCAGTCATGAGCACATGTATGTCATTAACTTAAGAGAAATAGTATGCTTCTTTTCCTCTTCTGAAGAAATTAGTCAAATTTCAATCTAATGTAAAATTTTGCTTAGAAATAATTACACTGCTTTCTCACTACAAGAGAAAACAAGCATCGTGAATATCTATCAAGCATTCATAAGCATTAATTTCTATGGTGTTGGTTTTTTTAGTGTCTGGGGGGGTTTTTTATTTCTTTATTTAAAAAAACCTCCAAAACTGAACCAACCCTCATGATGAGCAAAGGCTAACAGATTGCTGAAATGATTGTGTTCAAATTGTCCAGAGAAGTTTGCCTTGACCTGAGACCTTGGAGAAATAAATACAATCTCCCCCTTTGAAAACAGGACTTAAATGGATTGTGAGCAGTGCAAGACGAGCACACATACAATAATAAAGGCACTGCTGACAAAAACATGTTAAAACTTTCTGATAGAAGCCAGTGAATGCATAAAGCACAAAAGATATTTTTTTTTTTTAAAAGGAAGAAATGCAAACTTGTGGAACTAGCACACTGATCTCTCACCGTCTGCTCTATCCCTGCCCAACCCCAACATAAGATAACATCGAATGAGTAACAGGCACTCATCAGACTCTCTGCCACGGTCACATGATTTGGAATCCCTCCACCGACACAGGACAATAAATGAAATTGAGTTAGAGTGACATGGTTGATGGTCAAAGACACTAGGTCTGGTAAAAATGGCAAGCCCAGCAAGTAATTACAGCTTCACAAATATAGACAGTTCTGCCAGAGAAGCACACTCTAAAACATGCCTTACTCACTGTTTCAGGGATGCTGTCTCAGTGATCTTATTATAAGATCTTATTACATCTTATTATTATAGAGATCTTTCAAAACAACATGTGTAAAGGCAAGCCGTGGGCAAAGTCCTCACTCAGGGACTTGACTTGTATTCTCGCAAACTTTTCAAAATTAGTCCAGGGTACCTCAAATATTTTTAATTCAGTAACAATTGTGGTGCAATGAAATAAGAATGTTAGTAATAATAGAGAAAAAGACATTATTTTTGCATATCCCACTCAGAGCTCAGTGATATGTTGCTATTAGAGTGAAACATCTGATGTTCATTTCGGATTTTAGCTTTCTTGTGCTAAGGATTTTTCCAATCATCTTTTTTGGCAAGAGCTGATGGGCAATATATACTGCTTGAATTAGTGTTACTAATTGTACTTACTCTGCATAAATAGATATTCCACTCCAACTGAAGCTCTGCTGGATGAAGTACCAGGCTCACATGAGGGGCAGTCGGCAGCTCTCCATTTGTTCTTATGTCAGCTGTTGGTTTGTATTTTCCCACATCAATGGTGGAGCGTTAGGTCTACACATCCACATTATTCTGCCAGATCTCGTCTTTCCCACATTCTCTATCTTAGCAAACTTTGTAATTCCACCAAAACCAAAGGCAAAAGTAGCAAATAAAAACATGGAGTTTCTACCAGCTCGATACCCAAGAAAAGTATCTCTGCAGAACAGCAATTTGCTATAAAACTTTAAACATTTCAATACTTCCTGAAATCAAGCCACAGTTTTCAACACCAAGCATAAAAACAGGTATACTTATTCAGTTGAAGATCCATCCAGCCCAGTGTCCTACCTTTAACAATAGCCATAAGTGGATACACATAGGGAAAACTAAGAACAAGGCATGCATTTATCACACTTTGCCCATGCAATCTTTCAGTCTCCAATTCTTTTCAGCTCAAAAATTTTCCTGAGCACGCCACAGTGTGTCTTATAAGGCATTACTCAGTGGATCTACCTTCCAAGAACTTGTCTTGGAAGCAAACATTGTGCATCCACAACCACCTTTGGCAAGATTTACCATGTGTCTACTATCTGTATTTATTTTTAATCTGGCTTCTACTGCTTGGCCTCACTTTGGAAGAGAACAGTTGATCCTAATGTATTCTCTTACACCGCAACTGCTTTCTTCAGCTTCTGTAATTTCCTCCTTTCAGCTGTTTCTTTTCCAAGCAAGAGCCCTATGTTCTCCATACAGGAGCCATTCTTTATCTCTGCTTATCTTACTGCCTTTCTCTGAACTTTCTTCCAGTTCTGCTACAGCCTTTTGGAATTGACAGAACCAAAACTATAAGCATCACCCAGGGTGTGGATTTCAGTGTGGACTTAATGGTGTTTTGCCTTTTGTGCCTTGTTCTCCAGTCCTTCCTTTATAATTCCTAACATTTGGGTTGTTTTTCATTTGGTTTGGTTTTGTTTCTCTTTTGTGGCCCTTCCTGCCAGATGAGAACTATTCCAAGTGCCCTCTGCTTCTCCTGCAGCAAAAATAACACGTATGTCTGCTCCTCTGCATGGTTTTCTTTGAAGATTGCTCCTGTTGTATGGCATTCCTTCCTAACATAGACATAGCTGTAATACTTGAACAACCCTTATCCGTGTTTGTTGAACCCTTCAAGCAAGTTGCAAGTTGGTTTTCCCTTTGCAAAAGCCATACTGACTTCTCCCAAGTGGACTATATTTAGCTAGGCATTCATTAACTCTATTTTATTACAGTATCTACTCCATTTGACTAGTAAAATCCTCCAACTTACCTGCTTGTAATTCCCTAGAAACTTTAAGGATTATCTCTAATAATCTAAGCCAAAATGTTTAAATACTTGAAAGGGAAAATATTAATTCAAAGATTCCTTTGTGTATGATTAGAATCCTCAGACAATATTTTCTAAAAGACAAACAAACTCCTTTTTTAAAGGAAAGGAAATCATAGAGATGTTTCTATCTTGGTCTTAGATAAGGCAATATATACAGCTGCCAATCAAACCAACAGAAACTATTTTTGTACCTCAAGCATATTTTCCCTTTCAACTTTCTGCCCCCCAAATTACTTTTCAAAAGTAGGTATATGACTGAATAAATATGAACATTCCCTAAAGAATGTGAACAGAGTCATGTATGCTTCTTTTACATCAACATTCAGGAAGGGAACAATTTATCTCTGTTCTTCAGCTACCACACTACATAATAAGCTTGTATTTCATCCTTCCACCAGAAAAAGCAATTTCGTCATCTCTGATTGCCACAAAGCTGCAGCTTGAAGGCATGTGATATATATTAAAGCAAAAGCTACCGAGAAAGTCAGAAGCAAATATATTTGACCCAGATATAATTTATTAATTATCAATACTTCAGGAAAAAAGACCTAAAGGCTTATTTAACAACAGTTTTGAAAAATCAGTTCAGTAGTTCAAAGAAGTTTTTTATAGAAGTTCATAAAAGTCATTTACGAATAAATGCTCCCTTACTCACAAACACAAGGCATTTGTTGCTTCTAAAATACTGTTACCAGCAGTTCCATGCTACTAAGGATCATCCATGGCTGAGTGTCTGCGTAAGCTTGGTTTGGCTGGAGAGCTGGCTGCAAAGAGGAGTGACATGGCTATGCTAGCTCTTTGCTGCAACAAAAGCATCTACTTGCTTCCATGTGTCTTAACTGGATGAGATCTGTGCATGTGAACTGTTATCGTAGGACTTTTATTTCCATTAAGCTCTCAACGGAGGCTCTTGCAATCTAATTTTACATATGTTTTGTGTTAGTCACATTTGCAATTACCCAGGTTATCCCCACCTCCTCAATGCATTATTATAATTGAGAGTTGACTAACTGAAACCATAGGTACAGTTTTAGAGCAAGACATACCTTTCCTGTATGGTTTCCTCCCTCCAAGGAAACCATAGGAAATTCACAGCCAATGCTCTTCGGTGGAAAGCTTTTAAATATTGATCATATGCAAAAAATCTACTGGTAAGTAGATGAATCATAATTTTCCTTCCCTTCATCTCCCTGTCCCCCAAAATACCAAAAGTCAGAAATTTGACAAATTAACTAAAGACATAATACTACCTCAGGAAGGCATCATACAGGACATATAGCAGGGAAGGGACATCTACCTTTGCACCTCACATAATTTTTCACTTTGCTGGGGGATGCGTGAGAGCATTTTGACATATGCCAGAGCAGCACTAATTGCTGCTCTAACGCATGGTGGTTACCTTCTTTCAACAGCTGTTCTACAGCACAGAAAACAGAGTTGAAAGTGCTCCATACTTTCAGGCCCAGATGCTACCAGCCCCTCCCCCAGCAGATTTCCAGGCTGCAATTTGGGAAAGCCGTGAGGGAAAGTGGCTCGAGGGGCTTGTTACATTCCTTTGAAGCTGAAGATCTACTGCAGAATGAATGCACCACTACAGACCTGGCCTAACTGTCACTGCATAAATAAAAGCTATTCCAATTTTCTAAGTCACTTAGAAAAAAACCCCAAATAATGTGTAATTTTTATCTCATTATGCCAAATAGCAAAAGGAAAAAATACAACACATACATTTCTCTAAAATCTTTCAAACTAAAATTTTTGTGTATATACCAGTTTTTACTCAGCTACTACGACACCATCTACCCACATCTAAATAATGATATTTTTAAAAGTAAGTAATACATTGATGTCTTGCAAGTCCAAAATAACCACTCGCAAGCATAATGGTATTAGAAGTAGAGGTCTCAATAAATATGCCTCACATATAACCTTTTTTCCTTTATTAAAAATATAAATGTGATGTAGACAGAGTTAGGCCACAATTACTTGCACACTTTTATTATCAGCAGTGCTAGGTTAAGTAATTCCTAACCTCCACCTTCCCCAATTGCTCATTAATATCCCTATACCATGGCCAGTTTTACAGAACTGTTTGTGGGGTTGCTAGGAGATCAGCTAAAAAACAAAACAAAACAAAACCAAAAAACCAAAACAAACCTTTTTTTCCCCCTTTCTTTCAGTCAGCTCAGGTCCCTGCTTCAATTCAGAGTGCAGCCCAATAGATTATAATACAAGACGAGTGAAGACATGAAGGGAAAACATTCTTGGGTACAATATTCTCCACAAGAAATGTATAGACATCCTTGCCTGAAATTTTTTAGGATGCAGAAATTTGCTTGTCTTATTCATCTTTAAGACTATATTGTCTGTTATGGAAATGCAGAATGCACTTTTTTAAACCAACGAATTTGCACATAGTTTTACAACCTCGCTCAACCATTTCGCAATTATTTTTCCAAATGGCAAAGTGAATCAGGGCCAAATATCTAGCTCAGGACCTGAAGGCGCAAGAGCCCTGGTGGGCACAGACATTTTTGTGGAGCAAACCGCTTATTGCATTTGCTGACAGACACAGAAGTGGAGCAAGCGGACACTATCTTGCTAAACTCTCATCCTGGCTCAGCCTCACGATGTCTGTGTGTCTCCTTCAGCTACACAGACAGTGTAGCTTTCAGCCAGCAGACTTTCAAGCCCAGTGAATCCTTGGAATGACCCAGGTGCCCTAGCGGGACTCCAGTCCTTCATACCACACACAGGCTTTGCCACCCCTGGAAATGATTCAGAATGGTGCTTCCTTTTATGCCTGCTTCTTAACAATGTTTCTTTGGAGTCTGAAGTCACTCCTGGGGATTCCTGTAATCTTGGTTTTATGGTTTATTTGGCCTGAGCATCTCTATTTTTTTCTATGCTAGCAGAAACCTGTTTGAGCTGCTGCCCCATACAGCTCCTTTGGCTTGCCCCTCTCTGCTGGCTGGACCAATTTAGGTTCCTACCTCCCCAGGCAAACCAATGGCAATGCTTCCCAAGAGGTCAGTGAGGAAGAAAATTCATCTACTACAGTCTTAATACAGTAGACTACAGTCCTGATCCTCAGGAGCTCACATACAAAACCTATTCATTACAAGTGAAGTAAAAATTACAGTTGTATTAATATTCACGAGACCAGTGGATACAGTTTATCCCTAACTCTAAAGTGACAGCAAAAAACCATGAAAGTTAATTTGGGCAGATGATGCCTAAATACAGACACTGAAACTGGAATTGGGAAGAAGTTACAAACAAGAAATAAGGTGTAAGTTGTTGCACATTTCTAGGTAAATACAGAATGCCTTAAGCACTGTCAGAAACATAAAGGAGACACACCATTTTAGCCACTAAAAGAAGTGTGAAATGTTGTCATTTACGGTACCTGAGTGTTATTATGTAATGTATTTTGAAACATCCTTAAAATGAGGCAGATCAGATTAACTGCACTCACAGGCACCACTGAAGCCATAAAGAAAACAGCAGCTCCAGCCAGAGCTCTAAAACTATTTTATAATTCTGAAATTAGCACCATCAGGTACTTATGTCATACTTGCCCACTATATTATCATTTTACAACTAGTTTTCCCTGTTCCCCCAGGTACTGGTAGATTTCCAGATAAATTAACTTATAATATGTTATGGGAACATTGTTATTTCGGGTCAGCATTTTCAATATGAACTCATTGTCTCCATGAAGTAAAGAAATATTATAATCCATTAATATCTCTTTCAACAAAAAGGATGAAATCTTCCCCTGGTTAGGCTGATAAACACTTTGGTGTCAAAACTAAGCCCCTTTATCATGATAACCCAGAGTAATGGTCTGCTGCTCCAGGCACTTTATCTACTTTACAGATGAAAAATCAGTTCTACTTTCATGGAATTAGATTAATGCCATAACAGGAAATACTTCTGGGGCTGAACTTGCTTCATGCCCTCAAAGCTGGCTGTAAATTTAAAATACTTCCTGAACTCAAAAGATAAGACAGGAGAGAAGGAAAAAGAAAAACAGTGGAGTGACCTTCTTTCTGAAGAAAAATATTGCTTCCTGAAAAAGCTGTCGAAAGCTACTTGCTAAGGGCATTGTGCTCCAGAAGGCCCAGGGCAAGTCTGGTTTAGTTGAACATGAGGATTCTGGGTATATATCAGACACTTGCCATAAATCTGTTCCTTCTGTAATCCTTTCTGATAAACTTTTCTTTTTTTAGTCATCATACTTGGCAAAAGCTGAAGTAATAACTTTCTCAGCTTTTAGCAAATACAAACCAGCTTTCTGTTTTATGTACAGTATTTTTTCAAGGATTAGAGTTTTGCAAACTTTGAAAAATGCTGACCCAAGCCTTAAAATTGAATTTCATCTCTGAAA
>NW_010421454.1:26812-30947 GCF_000710305.1 Buceros rhinoceros silvestris | reverse complement strand
TATATATATATATATATGAAAACAGTCTTACAATAAAAGATGTAAGGCATTCTTAAGGGTAATTTCACATTTATAGTAAAAGACCCTGAAGTCCAACACAATATATTACTATAAAGGCAGACTTTAGGGAATTCTGTGTTAAGTTTATCAGGATAGGGAAGGCTTTCTTTAGCTTCCTCTTCCATCAAACAGTATATACTACGAAGCCATTTATTTTTTCATGTGGTATACATTTAAATGCATGGAATATCACATCACTAAAAACTCAGGATCAAATATCTTAGTAAATTTTACAATTAAGTACTGAGTAACAATAACATTTACGTACTCAGAACTTTGAGTCAGAGAATCTGAGGAAGACAATGAATGTGATTTCCACCCATTCGTCTCTTGACTACATCAACAGTTGTGCCTGCTTGGGCCAACATTTTTATGGATTGTGTAACCACTTTTGCCTTTTGTTTGTTGCACTCAGTATTCTTCTGCAGTTGGAGGAAAAAAGCACCTAGTGTCTTACCTCCCTGTTCACACTTGACCTCTCTAGTATTACTAGCTCAAAGATACACAGGTTTAAGTGTTTACTCCTGTGTCAAGGGACTCTTCACTTGATCATGAAGCAAAACTTACTCCGAATCAGCAAACAGGAAAGGAAGTTTATTGACCAGCAAACATAAAACCAAATATAAAAGGGATGGTCACCTACCTCCTTGCAAGCTTTCACGTTCAGGCTTCCATGCTTCATGTCATGAGCTGCACACTATTTCTTACTGTCAACTTTACTCCCTGGTTTAAACAGGTACATAAAAAGCCTATCCAAAAATTTCCATCAGTCTTCAAAAAACCACATCAGATCCACAAGATGGATAGCCTGCATCTCTCTACTCATCTCTAAGTACCGATTTAATCAGTAGGAATAACTACAGAGGTTTGCTAAAGATGAGTGGGAGGTGAGAGAATGCTGTGAAAAGGGCATGAAAGTAATGCAACCAACTGAATTTTATGACAGAATTGTGTAAAGCATGCATTTACACATTTTTGAGATATCACACTGGAGCTGAAACATGTACACAGTTGTTTAAATGTTCAGGGAGACTGTAACAAACCAGATGCTCTTCTTAGATTTTAACTGAGCTTCTCACAAACTGTAATTGCATACATTATTCTGCTAGTTCCTTCTGTAATACAAGACCGCATGTTGAAATAAACCAGCACCGCGGCAGGATCTACCATCTAGACAACAACTCCACCTTTGTGGCTACAGTGTGCTCAAAAGTCCAGGAAACAGGAAAAAATCCTGGAAAACCTATTTTAAGATGCCCTTGCTATGAATTGTACCCTAAATGCCTGTTATTTCCCCTACATGTGAAATCCATTCATAACAGGCAGATTTTTTGGTAAGGACTGCAATATTGCTACCAGTAATCTTTTTGCTCTTAAGTCTTCAGGATCAAGGGCTTTTCCTGAATACCTTACATGAAGGCAGAAACATACTGCAACTCGGGGACAAACAAGCTTAGCACCAGAGAAATGTGTACCAACTGCCCTGTAAGGAACTGTAGGCACATGGGATCAGTTAATGTGACGGGACTACCTGCTTCTAGGATAAAGCAATCTCGCTAAACAACACATCACTGGCATTTAACTCCTTTAACGGCTATACTGATTGATGAAGACGGTTAGACAGACAGAAATAGAGCTTTAGTCCTATATGAGTTTTTCCTGTCAATGTTTTACTCGTAAAACTCATGGAAGTCATAGGATTCAGAGGGGAAATGCCTGCATATTTATCTGGGCAGTCTTATGGAGTAGAATATAATCTTGTCCACTAACTTATATGGAAATATTTTATGCTGATGTATTATTAAATAGTAGTAAGTCCATCAACCTCACAAGAAAGCTAAAGTAAGAGAAATTAACAGTATTTTCTTCCACAAAGTGGCAAATATATGAAAAAGCTAGTCACTATTTAAAAAGCAGAATATTACAGTAACAAAAAACCAAGAAAGGAAAGCAATAGTAAGAAATATAAACTAATTGGTAAACTAATTTTTTTTTTTTGGTGGGGTTTGGTTTTAGTCTTTTTTTGAGGGACGGATTTGGGTTTTTTTTATGGAAGTTACACTGAATCTGAGACCTCACATTTTCTATAAATAAATATGTTAACTTTGATGTTGGGATTGCCGACAAGCAGGGTTCCTACAACAGGCAGCCATCATGCTCTGAGACACTGTTATGGGATGCCAGCACTCCAGAAGTGTCAAGTTTCCATAGAAATCTCTACAAACTTACAGACATCATTGCACCCCATCTCTACTTCCATAACAGTTCTTTGCCTTCACAGACACCTGTTAGTTTTCTCTTTCTTTCTGCAGCACAGACATTGATCTTGCTGCTATGGGCTGAGGACCACACATGAAAATACTGAGACTACACAGGCCACAGGTCACTTGAATAAAGAACTATTTGGATTTTCTGTATGGAAAAATATGAATGAAAAATACTGCAATACTAAAAGGCACATTTCAAGATTCCACTCATTTATCAGAGTTAAAGGCATTATCATGAAGGAATTAAACTCCTTTGTGAAATGGATCTATCATGTAGAAACATCAGTGGGAGACATTAGCCTTATCAATTATTCACGAGAGAAGGAAATTTTTATAAATTAACATTGCTCCTGTCAGAATGTTGTTATATTTGCATGTGTTTGACAAAATGTTGCCTTCTTCCACCTACACTCACTAGAAATAGAGCAAACATTTCAGTATTTTTATTAAAAAAAGCGCCACAGAAATACTACTGTCCTCAACTTCAAACCCTCAGTTCAATAAAGGGAGGCATTTCAAGTCTGAGTAGAAGCTGTATCTTTTACTTCTTGAATCCTGCACCGCAAAGTTTATTACTTCAATTATTGTAATACATCAAGTGTAGAGTAAGACAAGATCCATAAGCAGAACATGTGATCGCGACAGGCACCAGCTGTAATGCTCATTCATCTACTGGTGTCTGTATTTGTTACAAAAGGGGTGGAAGACTTCACTTGAGTGAGCTCAAACAATCCTTTTCTGTCCCACTTGGATACCACATCAATATCCACTATTGTGAGAGACTAGTCTTCCAGAAAATATTTCTTTTAAAAGAAGAGAACTGGAATACTCAATTTGTTTGGTATATTTAAGAAAATATTCTTCAGATTTTCCCCTGAGAACATATATTCAGTATTTACAAGCAGGCGCATTGTATTATGAACAATGATTCAGAGGAAAAAACAGTCCTTGAGGTGGCAACAACATTACTGCTAACCATCACCCCTTTTTATAAGTAAGGACATTGTCTTTTGAAGTGCTATCCTGTGGGTGGTAACCTATAAGGGAAGGAGAAGACTGTCAGCTGGATGCATTTAGCCACAGCAGAAACTGTTATGACACAATATAGAATAAAATTCAGGCTAGAACAACTCAGTTCCTACTAACATAACTCCTCTGAATGTCGATGTTGACAAGCTCCATGGCAAGGCATCTAATTCTTTGCCACATATAATTATGTGCCCCTAAAGGATTGATTAGCTTTAATGTAACAGCTTAGGAAGCACACGGGATAGTGATTTAACTTACTAATTTAGCTAACCCTGGGATAAGAACACACAAGATACCAGAATGCCAGGGCATGCATAATAACTGAAGTGTATTGTTTTGTACATAGTATGTCCACCCTCACTTAAGACAAGCAAACTTCAGTTCATCAGCTCAAGCTCAGAAAACCTGACCTAGCTCCGCAGTGCACGTGTACACGATGCCCTTGTGTAGTAGGACATAGCCCTTTTAACGGAGCACTCGCAATTGGAGCGCAAAAATTCTACACTAAAATTTATTGCTACCAAGTTGTGTGTGTAAAGTTACTACCAGGTTATACTGACAAATGTATTCCTGTAATTCAGGAACAGACATAAAGCAGGTGGGAATGTGTTTTGGGGACAAAACAGCTTAGCAGATCTGTACAGAAAAACATTTAGAAAAGGATCTCAGAGCAGCCAGTCAGTGTAAAATAGCTGGACTGCTTATACTGTGGTGCCACTAAGACCATATCCAAAGAAAAAGAAATTAAATTAGAAGGTATCTGAAGGCACAGACGCTCT
>NW_010421454.1:26165-26718 GCF_000710305.1 Buceros rhinoceros silvestris | reverse complement strand
GGCCGGGGCAGAAATACAGCCCATTTGCACTTCGCAGAAGCCATGCTCAGACTACTGAAGAAACCAGCAACGTTGCAAAAAAAGCACGCCGCAAGTCACCACCACTGCATGCTCACGATGCCCTACTCCACCATCCACTATTACCATTTTCAAGTATTTGTTGATTAGTTACATTTATCTACAAAACAAACCCTACGAATCCTAAGTACTCTGCACAAGTCTTTATGAATAAGAATATTCACAGCTGTGAAAATACGGGCTGATTTATAAGGTTGATTTTATATCCTCATTTTGAGCAAATCTTCAGGCAATTGACAGGGTTAGGTGTAGGAGGGCATCAATGTGATAAAATTCTTCTCAGGATTACTGATTCTTTGCAAATCACTGGCTGTTACAGCACTAAGCCATGTGCAGCAGCCCACATTTTCTAATTATCAAGTTTTGTTTTGTTGTCAGTCTTTTGTGAGTTTGTTTTAACTCACTGCTACTGGATAGATAATAATCTTCATTTTTAAGGCAGCACAAGTTTACACTCTTTGGAAAGAGGATACAT
>NW_010421454.1:22961-26098 GCF_000710305.1 Buceros rhinoceros silvestris | reverse complement strand
AGTATACATACCCACGTATACAACTCTTAAAAATACTCCTTAAATGATGTAAAACAAACCCACAAAACAACTTTTCTCAGGGGAAAAAAAAAAGGTTCGCATGCCAGTTCAAAAATGAGGTAAAAGAATATAAGCAGCATAAATATTCCTATTTTCATGTGGTATTTTCAATTTCACAAAACTTAATCTACCTAGATATCACTTACAAAAAACCAAACTGATCTCTGGGAAGCATACATTGCTCTTCTGCACTGGCAGCACCAGAGCAGACACACAGACTCAGGCCTCAGACAGGTACTATTCTCACATGCTGTCAATTGTTTCATTCCTTTTGTCTTTACCCTCCCAAAACCTAGATGATGGAATTTTTTTCTTGTATCTTCTAATCTCCAGTTCTTCATCACTACAATATTCGTACAATTCTATCCTAGGTCTTCCACAGCCACGCGAATGAGTAAAGAAAGGTTTTCCATTTGAGTATCAAGGGCTCAAACTAGGAAAACCAAACCAAAGCAAACACAAAAACGCCACTCCCTCAAGGTTTACTTACTAGACAAAAACTCATTGCCCAGCAACTATGAAGAAAGCACGGAGTCTATATGATGTTTAGAAAATAATTCTGAATCAAATACAATCATATATCTGAAATGCAGCATTCGGTTCTTGGGAGCCAGAAGGACGTCTCCATGATTGCAGGCAGACCCAGCGTACGAAAAGAGTGTAAGGAAACCAGAACAGTGAAATTTAAAGCCAGAATGCCAGAAACTTGGAAAACTCATAAAATTAAGAGATACTGCATTTAATATAAGAATGAAAAAAAGGAAGCATAAAGTTACTAGGATAAAATAGAAATACACGCACGCATGCTGTATTTGGGCTTGTCTACATTTGAAAATCAACACACAGTAAGACTGGAATACACTATGTCCTCCACGGTAACTTCTGTAAAGGCTGTACTTGGAGATTATCCATGATTTTAGTTTGAAATTACGTCTTGCAGCCCCTTCGGTGCAGTGTGCATCCAGAGGGTGACTGCCATGCTATACAGTCACACTCTGACTCACTGTTTCCTCGTTCCTAGGAAACTAGCCTAAGTCCTAGCCTTAGGACCCTGAAGCCTTTGCGCACATTAGCCTATTCCACTTCAAAAGTTAGATGTGCTTCCTCACAACCTGCCCACACTAACGAGATCCGTATGGGGTCAGCCTGCCATTCTACACTCCCATCATGGCTCCCTCCACACCAACCATTTCGTATGAACGCAGCCTTTCTAGAACGAACCGCTAGCTTCTACCATCAGGAAGGACACAGAGGACAATTGCTCTGTTGCTACTCACTATGGGAACTAAAGGACATCAAATACAACTACCAGAGAACAAGTTCAAAATGAAAAGCCATACTTCATACATACACTACTGAAATGTATGACTTGTTATTTCAGGATGCCACAAATGCAGAAGTTCAGAAAACTCTTACTTACATTTACTTAGGAAAACCTCATAAGCCTTAAGAACTCTTGAGCAACCTTTACCCAAGGAAGACACTGAGCTGTGCATTACTGAAAGCTGAGAGAGTATTTTGGGCACGTTTCCTTATACCATGGCCATGATCTCCTGCTCTTCCCTTAGAACTTGTCTTATTCTTTCAGCTCATTCTGTAAACGTTGCTCTTATCTTGTCCTACAGTTTTATTTCTCATTTATATTTCTCTTTTTTATTCTGAAGAAAATATTCTAAAGAAAAAACCCAGTATCTAAATGCCAGTTTTAAAAATGTTTAAATATCCAATGAGAGTGACATAAAAGAAAGGGCGAAAAAAAGTTTATTTAATCAACATCATGGATTTAAAGCAAACAGAAGGGATGAGGTTAATTCCTGGTTTTGGATTTAAAAGGAAAATCAATGACATTAACTTTGTCCAACCCATGCCCGAACAGTTGTATTAAACAGCCTCCCTGTAACTTTGGAGAGCACCTTAAACTATCAATTGGAGCACAAAGTACTCCTAAACAAAGCATTGCTCAAAGTGGCAGAACTCTCTCATTCAGCGAAAACCAACTGTCAATACTCCTGCTATGTCTCAGCTGGAGCAGTGTGGCCATCTCTGAAAGCAGACTTACCCAACTGCTTTCAAGGCAGTTGTAAAAAGCCACAAATGCGTGCACTATCAGCTTTGAAAGTGGTAACAAATGTTGTGCATTTCATAGCAAGTTACGTAGGTTTCTTAATACCCCTCATGCTCACCACTTCTTGGGAGAATTCACTTAAATCCACAAAAATTTCAGTAAACCTAAATCCATTTTGACAAAGCAGCAACTGGGAAGTGTGCTTAATTTAACTTGCTAGTATCTGAAAATTTATTTTCTAAACTGAAATTACCCTTTCTGCCTTTTTTTTTTTTAATAGGATTAGCTTGCTGAAGTCAGATGACAAGCAATTTTGATTAAAAGTGGACCCCCCTGTAACATTATAGTTAAAATTCAAATATCCGTTATGAACATATGACAGTGTTTAATAACATTTTAACAAAATATTAGTTAGTAAGTAGACAGTATAGTCAACATAATGCATGAAATATTTAGTTCTAAACCCATTGGGTGGTCTTACTAGCACAACACAATCTCATAAAAATCTGTGACGCATATAACAAAAATGTGAGCTAAATTGGAGAAAAACGACACTTAGATCTGCTGCTACATTTGAACCACCAACCATACACTCTTACAGCACAAGGCAAACCAACCACTGCAAGTCTGGGGCCAACAGTCACTGAATGTCAATCACAGACGTCTGGAGAAAATTATGTTTGCTTTGTTGTGCTTGACCAATGCTACCCTTTCAGGAAACCCACACTGTAAACCAAATGGGGTATCCCACATCCTAACCAAGTATCTTAAATATGTTGAATAAAAGCACGAGCAGCATTACCTTCAGTGCGCTAAACCCCTATAGAACATGCTCTTTGTCCCCTCTCACTTAATTTCCTTCCACGTTGTGAAAAAAAGTCACATCTCCTATGTTCAACGACAGCCACAGATTGTACCGTTACTGCTTTTTAGACAATTTATGAGGTCCATGACTCCATTCTAAAGGCCCACCTGACTGTGGGCTTTTGAATCCTGGAGCCCATCAGCAGGA
>NW_010421454.1:3591-22880 GCF_000710305.1 Buceros rhinoceros silvestris | reverse complement strand
GAAAGATCCAGAGAATGACAAGATGAATTTTCAGATTGTACTCAAATTACGGTAAGCAACAGAAATCATCCATGTGGCACAAGCAAAGTCAACTATAAAATAAAAGTATAGAGTACATAATCATGAAGGAGGTTGAGGTATAAGGAAATTTTAAAAAAAGGATCTCTCTCTGGAGATTAAGCCAATCACCTTTGCAGCGTAAGTCCTCTGCTTCCTTACACTTGCAATTCAGGATTGTACTGTCAACAGGGCAATCATCTATTTAATGGGGCAAGTTAGAGGTAACAAGGATGACAAAAGAATGAAATCCCATTTTTCTGGCCCATTATTACCAAAACAGTGGAGAGTATTCTGGGGCTGAAGGATCTGTAGTGTTCCATTATTTGGAACATTATGACAAACAAGGCTATACAAAATAAAACCAAGACAGATCAACGGTATCTGTGTCCTTTTATAAAGCATTTCAGGCAAAAAAAAATTACTTCACATCACAAATTAGAAGTCAAGAGCTTTTATATATAAAGTTCAATATAAATGCCATTGTACTGGGAAATTTTGGGAAAGCTGTCTGCTCATCAGAAATTTTGGTAATGAAGAAAACTTTATGGCAATTACAAAGCAAAATGAGTCATTAATAATAATCCTTAACATCTGGCTAGAACTGGGTAGTTTATTATAATATATTCTCACGAATTTGTGCCTCCTGTGGCAATAAACACTACTGACAATGGAAGACGAATCAACAATGTTTCACAGGATTTCTAAAAGTTTTTCATTCTTTTTAAACAAGGGAGTTTAATTTGAGAACTGCTTTTACGCCTGCTCTAAAACTTCTTACTCACTTGCACCAGGCAAATATGAACTCCTACTAATTTGGACAGGGCTTATTTTTGAACCATCATCCATTTCAGGGCAGTCATCATTTCTGAGCATTGCTAGGCAAACTTACCAGTGAGGGCAAACAGAACTCCAAAGCAAATACTACTCATGTAGAATTTACAGCTAACATGCCTTATGCATTTCAACAAAACTTGCATGTTTAGCCAGAGCTCTTCAACTTGATGGGACTATAAACACACTCAAAATTTAGCCCCAAAATCGGTACAGGATTGTCCCTAAGATTTTGCAAAACTCATAACACAAATGTTTAATGATATCATAATTACTTAATATTACTTCAATTAAAATAATTAAGGCACATATGCAAAACCTAATAGCACATATAATGTAAGTGATTTTTCTTTTCATTTAGCCATGGGCTACCGTTGCCCTTCTCGAATAGATGAGTCACTCTTCAACATTGATTTTTTGCCAGTGGACATATCAAACCAAGGTTCTTATCATCGCAATTCTTTTCTTGTACTAAACCCAGATACTTATTTTCATTGGATATTTTGAACTGACAAAACAAAGAACACACATAGGCTACCTATACTCAGAAATACTAAGGCTACTTTTAGTAGCCTTGTTGTTTGTTTGTTTTTAGTAGTTTTGGGTTTTTTTAAGTCTTCCAGCTACCAGTAGAAGCAGCTTCTATGAGTTCCTAATCAAGCTGTGTATTTTCTATTAATTAAAAACTAAACCCTGCCTACTGCTGAAATTACAAAAAATTGAAAACTTAGCTGAATTGTTAACAGGAGGACGATACAGTATTGTAACACTGATGTAATATTAGGCAGGATCTATTTACAATAAGATGTAGGTGATGTTTTAGCATTATTATATATGGTACCAATGAGAATTAAAAGACAAGACAATGACTGAACTTAGATCTTACTGGCTACAACAATACTGCTCAACTGTTAAGGAGGAGGAGGAAATTACTTTCAAAATTCCAACTGATTCAACAGCTGCATATGCACAAATACATTTATGTTATGAGTAGAAAGGAGGAAGCAAGAGCAAAGTCTAAGGTTAGCGCTACTCTCTAATCTAGCTGCGCTGAAATGAGGAGAATGGGTGGAAACATGGCAATGCTCTTCCTTCCTGACAATGTGTCACTCTGCACCAAAATATCCTGTACTCTGTCAAACGGCATGAATTATTCTCCCAAACGGGAAAACAAGAGGAGGCAAGGATGACTCTGACTCCAGGTTAAATATGTATTGTCTGTGATTCAATGATAACTTTTAAGCTATTATAGCCATTTATACCCTTCTGCTTAGAAAATGGATTGCATGTCCTGGGTAGCATGTGAGGTGTTGCCTTCTGCATGGGAAAGTCTAAACTCACCCTTGAATTTTCCACTTACTTACATATTATTACACTGTACAGTCAGAATTAAATGTTTTGCCTTCGGGGCAGATATTAACTGTTGAGTTTCTTTCTAGTTGGCAATACAGGCTTAAGACAATTATGGCTTAACAAAATCTGCTTTCAAATCTAAAACAAATAGCTTGAACACTGTGGAAAACACAGTAAATGCTCTGCCATGGTTCACAAATGTGTGAGCTGTATTTTACAGTATTAATATTATCAAAATTTTTTTCAAAATAAAACATTAAAGTATGTGTATTCTTCTTATGCAAAAGAGTAACAGATGCTATGTTATAACATGCCCAGGAGCATTTTTTCCTAATATCTGAAGATTTATGCTTTTCTTTTTCACCTCTAACACTTTTGCCTTACTTTTCATTATTGTTCACATTTTTCTTCTCTCACTGGGCCAAATATCAAGAATGAGAGGTGCAAGCCATGAATCTTTATAACTTAAAAGCTGCAATAGTAAATTATCAGCTAAAAGTTCCTCCTAGTCCAGTACCTCATCCCAACAGTGGCCACAAATGGATGCAGAGAATGTGCCTCCAGCTACAGGAGGTTTTAATACCCTTTTCTGATAATGACCTACCACACGATAATATTGAATGTTTTCTGTTGTTTCTTCCACTCTGCAACACTTGGTACCAACTCTGCAATTGGGCACTTTACTATGAGAACTTTCTTGATCAAAAGAAAGATGACAGCTGCTTTCAATTCTACTGACATAATATTATCATCATACTGATAAAACTAAGAACTTAATAAACTGATATTCTGAAGGTTTGGGAGCTGTGTGATAGAAAGAAGTTCAATACTTTCAAAATAATTAGAATGATTATTTTATTTAATGTATTTATTGTACAAAAGTTCAAACATTTGATTCTGCTGCAATACAAATCTCACTGTATTCCTTATAGGCCGTTCTTAAAAAAAATTAACATTTTCCGTTTCCCTTCCATAAGCTACATTTTACACTTCTGCTGTTACTGAGAAATGCACTAAAGGCAGGTCACATGATTTCCCTCATGTCAACAAACGATGGCTCAATTAGACAGATAAGAATTTACAGCCCTCAGCAGAAACTCTCCAGCCCATTCTCAGGAGTATAAAGAAGCACTTAGGGACAGCAGCACTCGTTCTGGGGAATGAATACTTGCTATCCTTTATATACATGCTCATTGAAAATTTCTCTTTTCCTTCAAAGAAAATTGAATCCTTCATGTTGTTGAAAATTTTCAATCACTTTTAGTTTGTAAATTTCTTTTCTACATTCAACTACATGTCATAGTTAAAAATCAAGAAAACGGTGAGGAATTTTAATTTTAGCACTTCCACTACTAATTCTAAATCATCTCTTGGAAATAAGATATCTGAATAAGTGAATAAATAAAAAATTCTGAAGTTTTGACTCCAGTCCTCAAAGGACAGGGGAAATTCATATTTAAGGATGAAATTAATTCTTACCTTAATTTGCTGTGATCAAGTGCCTTAAATACTCGATATACAAAAAGTGGCAATGACAGTAAGCGCAGCTATAAATGCCAGTATTCTCCTGGGCGCTCTCAATGGATGATAAGGTTGTTTCTGTGTCACTTCCATTACTCACACCATCCTCCATGTCCACTACCTGCTGTTATTTTGCTGAATGTCTTAATTTTAACCCTACTGTGAAGACAAATCTATTGAAAATACTGTGGTCTCTCACTTCAGTTTATGCAGCAAGAGTGAGAGACAGAATATTCAATACCTCCCTTCCTTCTCCCATTTCTTCCACTTGTCTCATTCTTTAAGATTATATGACTCTTTATAATGCTTAGCCTTTACTCTTCACAGAACACCTCAGTGTTGTTCAGCAGCAATTATACTCCATATGGTCTTAAAAAGACATGTTCAGAGGCATATGCTGAGGCATATTTCATGCTCAGTACTGTTAACTGCTGCTCCTCACCATTTTCAAATTTGCAGGAAAGTATTGTTATACGGCATCTGGTAATAGCATAGTTGGCAAAAAAACTATTAGGAGCAGCGGTATTCTGCAAAACAACTTCAGTGACTTCAGCATCAAAAGTGGTAACAAAATGGAACTCATCTACAGACCTTCAAGGACTAGACATTACTAGCCACATACTATGCCTGCAAAACCTTGAGATTTAGAAAGGGCTTTGCAAGACCTATGGACTACAAGGTCTGAGTAGGCTGGTACTTATGGTGAATATTATGACCAGGTATTAATTTAATGATTTTGCCTGAGCAACTATATTATTTAGAAACATGCAAAAAACCTCACTGTCCTTAATCAACATAGTCCTGCCAATAAACACTTTGGTGAAAGTATGATTACTGTGGAAACGTGAGAGCATTTCTGCTGGTACAGCAGCTGTTATAAACTGCCTCCACATTAGGGTGCTTATGCCAGAGAGGTATAAATTCCCAGGAGGTTTTCCTGCAGCAGCTGCATCAGCAACATCCTTCTATTGTAGACAAAACCTAAGTGCCTTTAGCTTTTGTTTAAGTCAAACCTTTGCAAGGATTAGTACTGGTGTTTTCGTCTTGTTCATATTGTTAAAATGATGTTTCGTCAGTCAAGCCCTACCTGCTACCATCACAGCCTGGACGTCCCTTAGAAAGACATAGTGCCTACCTCTATTTCTCCAACTTAGAAATTACTTCTAAAACATCAGTCATTACTTACTCAGATCATTTAGTATTTTCCTAAATGGTCTACCCATAATCAAAGGAAGAAGAAAAGAAAAAAAAAAAAGAGGATCTTTTCTTTTAACCAAACCAGACAGTCTGAAACACGTTTACCAAGCAGATGACCCGTCACACTGCTGATGGAGAATTAGCCCCACGACTAGGATTAAAGCCACACCACAAAACCTGCTCAACCCTGTCATTAAGGTGTAGTTCTATTATTTAACAAGAAACTCAGAAAACAGCATGAAAGTCTCAACTAAAGGAGATGTGCCCTGAGAAAGGGGAAAAGTCTTTTTCCTCTGTTGCACCAAGGCCAATCCAGGATCTGTCTTGTGTCCCATAGTCTCTTTCAAATGAACTTCCAGAGCCTATTTTGAGGAATCGGTCATTTCCTGTTTCCAATAAACCTGATAACAAACAAGGCTGGCAGGACTCAGCCCTTCTGCCTTCTAAAGGGCTAAAGAATCTGTCACAAAGTTGTAAAAAGCCCAGTCTGCAAGGCATACTATTAACGTGTTTAATATGTTATCACAGAAAATCTGTGCAGAAGCATTTTTACAACATACTTTTTTACTCTAAGCACACAATTGCTAAACACAAGGTAGCACACAAACTTACTTGACAGAGATATTTAGGATATTGATTAGCTAGGCTGTAAATACATTTTTACTTTTTAAAATGATAATTGTTATTTGCAGAATCAAAAATAGCCTTCAGGTTTCTATTCTGCTTGTAACCCCTGCTATTCCCCAACACCTGTAGTCTGCAGTATAGATCAATACAGTACAGATCAGTACAGCTCAGTTTTTGAGCTAAGAGGAAGCAGGTATGAATCCCCTTGGTACTACGCATACATAATTCAACATTCTATAATTTCAGTGCAAAAGTTACTGGCTTTGAAATACAAGCAAAAATGTGATAATTTCAGAGCTCTCATTTCAAAGCACATCATTAATCATAACTTCTTGCAAGACAAAAAAGAGTTATGTATTTAAACAACTGCACTGTCCCTATTGCAGAGGTAAATGATAAATGAAGCTGTAATTTCAACTTCAGACCAAGTGGTGGGCTACCATAAATAGTCTAACTCAGCTAGTAAGTTACAGACATGCACATAGTTCTTGCTGTTAAAAAATTACCATTTTTCATGTTAAACAGAGCACAACTGCTGTAGTATTTATATGCGGTTTTTAATGCAGCATTTGATGACATAGACACAAAGGGTTACTATTCCAGGATTATACAGAGTACATCTCCACATGTTACTGAGATCAACTCTTTTGGAACAAAAGTGCAACTCCAAATTTCAATCAACTGTACGCAGTGTTGACTACTCATTTATTATAAATTTTAGTAGCCAGCACTCAAAATAGGCAAGTTACCTTAAATTAGAAAAATTTACCCATTTCAAGTTTTAGTCTTTAGAACAGTCTTCAATTACTGATCCTTTTTCAACCTTATCAGAGTACTGAAACAAAAAATAATTCAAGATCAATACTGTTTTAGTCAGACGTTTTAACTCCTCAATTTGCTGGTGCTTTAGTTTTGAGATTTTGCTCTACCAAAGTTGACACGGTAACACAAAATTCCTGTGCTCTCATAAAGGGAGCATCTAATAAAGCCTGACATGCAAGAGGACCTGCAGTAAAAATTTCCTTTCAAATTGACTCACCTCACCCCTTAGAGTTTGATGGATTCCTTTTCAATTTACATTTAAACAGCATGTTAAGTCTGCCCAGACTTTACATACGATTTGAGACTCGGTGTCCCTGAAGGCAGAAGCACCTGAGAGCAGAGGTCTCTGCAGCAGTCTGCAGGCACCATGGTGGGTCTCTGCCCTGCTGAATGCCTCTTCTCACCTTTTTCTTGCTACAAAGCCCGATTCAGTCTTTGCAAACAAGTACTTTGCAACCAAGAGACTGATTTAGTATTTCAACAGATTTACAAATTCTACTAATGAAATAAAAGCATGCCCTTTCCCCTCTCCCCACCCCCTGAAAAAGCAATATACTTTTAAAACGGTAGTGCAACCACAGCCATTATGTCAATGAAAATTACATGCTGAGTTTATCTCTGTAGGTATCTGTCAAATGCAAAGTGCACACAACATGTTTGGAGTAATAATGATGTTTTATAATTTTAATTACAAACACTTTGAAAAAAAAATCCCTAAAGTGTACCAATTGGGGTGGTCTGCATTAACAGTAGCTTGATAGCCCAAGGGTAGCAAAAATAGATTGAGCTACCAAATTTCATAGTAGTTATAGCAGCTGTCTTCTTGCCTCAGGGAATCTGGGTATTTAACAAAGCAGACAGCTTGGCATTGGCATCTGATTTAGTAATGTGGGTATTGTTGGACAGAATATGTGCAGATCTATTGTTTCACTGTTTGATTAGGAATTTGGAGAGCTATGGCATCATTTAGCTTTTATAGGAAGCTTCTGTATGTTCACTTACGGGTACTGTAAAAGGATATTTTCTCACTTATCACTTGCTGCAAGTAGGGAATATTGTCTTGAACACGAACGATGAAACATGACGGGATTTAAATGCCAGGGTCAGTTGCCTGCCCATTTCTGTGCCAAAATTTTGTTGAACTGACTGCATAAGATTTTCTAATTGGGGAGAAAAGTGAATAAGGTGAAAGCCTGTTCTTCCTTTACCTCAGGATACAAATTATTTGGAATTTAAAATAATTTTAAAACATCACTGATTCCCATTTAACTTTACAAGGGAAAATTTCTCTTCACAAAAGAAGTCTCAGAGGAAAAATCCAGCTGTTGGGGTTTCTGATAGAGGGGGATTGATTTTTATTTTTCTAATCCCACAGTAGCCTGACAGTTTGGATAACCACTGGGGGTAAAAGAATCTCCAGTTCAAACCCAATTTGCTTAATGGTAAAAATCTTAGTTAACATGCTTTATCTAAAAAGGCTTGATCTTGGGGAATAACCTTTGCACAAACAACAATATTACTCTGAGGTCTGCGTTTGAACTTCATACAGCCAAAAAGACCCCCCACGTGGCTCTTCTCTCTCTCGTTCTTTAAGTATACATCACAAATTATTGGTGCTTGTTGGCAGAGTTCAAATCACTGAACTCATTGCAAATAGTCTACTTCAGCTAGAAGTACATTCTTTTACTCTATCAAATCCATCTGAGGTAATAAGACTTGATGTTTTATTCAACAGAGCTGAGGAAAATTGTCGCACAATAGGTTAATTCAAAATGGCAGCATAGAAAATGCATCTGTCAGTGGGGATCAAATTACAGGGCAAGCTCCTCTCAATGCTTAGAAAAACAAGTCTGCAGCTCTACAGATTATGTGCATGTGTGTGTTTAAAGGGGTGGGAAAGGAGCTAAATATCTGAGCTAACCTCCAATTAAAGTCAATCATAAAAACAGCCAATTTAATGAGTACGGATTTCTTTGGGTAATTATAACACCAACCACTTTTTTTCTCCCTCTCTTTTAAATCTGTAATTCTGCCTTCTTGTTATTGCTTGCTTTGTCATTAATCGCCTCAGGAACTTGATTTCCTAGCAACAGACTCTGCCACCAAACATTTGGCTCCTGTTCAACATTTTCTTTGTGAAAAATGGCACTGCTATTGCCGCCTGGCTGTTGCAGCGAGACTGGCTGTGTAAGTGCTCTAATAATGCATTCTTCTAAAAACCACCCAAAAATCACATGATAAAAGGAGCAGTGACTGAGCTTCACTAATTACTGTGCTAAAGAAGTGTATCCGCAATTTAAAGGCTGCTGGGGTAGGAGGAGAATGACAGCAAAGGAAACAAGTATATTCTTCATATAAGTAAGTATAATTAATAACAGAGATGAACATTTAGAAATAAATATTTTTACAACACTAGATAGCTTCTCATTGATTTTCTATAACGGAAATAGGAGGTATAATCATCCTTAAAAGCTCATGATGCATTTTTCTGCATAAAGTACAAACACATCTTCAAAGAATGACATCTTGAGGACCAAACTTTGAATTAGAAACTTTTTTCCTGATTTTTTGCAAATTTCCACATAAATTACTTGAGAAAACACTGGCAAAATTGCCTATGCATGAGAAATTATTCCTGAAATGGTAGCATAATGCACACCACATCCTAAATACGTCACAGAATGATATAACATACGCTGTTACCAGTTTAGACAAAGCTCTTTTTTGCATTTTGATTAAAAAAACCCCAAAGCTGTGAGTTTCTGTATTTATGAGAAAGAAAGTATTTTTCACATATTTCTTTTGGAAGCCAGTACACGGCAGATGTTCTTCCTGGTTAGATAGAGTCTACCATCTCTCCACAACAAATGCATCACACTTCAGCTATAAGTTCCAGAAAATACAATCCTTCAAGATGGTGGGCTTCAGGAAGGAGATGTTATCCCAGGCCAGCAAAAAAGGCCACAACTAACTGTTGCTAGCTGCAGTTTCTTATTTATGGTTGGAACATTCAGAATGGTCATTTTTTGGCCATAACACCTACTAATTATTGTGAGAAATAGTTCTGCATGTCAAATACCATATATACTGACGCTAGACCACTATGCCAAAAGTTATCAATGGAAAAAAAGCTACTGCACAGTTATTCAAAGAAATGTCTTCTTTTTTAGGGGATATTTTGATTCCTGCCAGTGTCTACGTCTCTCATTTCCCATGATACAAACACAGACCTAGCACATCTCAAAGAAAAAAAGCCATCACAACCCATTGTAAGTTATCATACTCATCACAGCAGCAAATTACAATAAAAATGCCTTCATTGAATATGCCTCTGAAAGGAGGAGACAGCACAAAAGAAATTTCATTTATACTTACATTGTTATAATAATCAGCATTTTTTCTCAAGTAGAATAGCCAAACCCCATGTAAAGTACTGTAGAACGTTATTTAAGCTTTGCTACACATTGCTGACATCAAGCTTATGTTTTGACAGACTCATGCTGAAATCAGATAATTCCACCATCAAGCCACTACACTACCACAGTATCTCTCTGCTTAGACAAGCACTCAGCCATTAAAAGAAAATAAATATAAAACCACCACAGTATTTGTGGAAACATACCAGGATAGTTGGAGCTTTAGAAACTTCTCCAGCAGACAGGCATTTTACATCAGGTTCATTATGACATGTTGCCACACATGACATTTCCTACTTGAAACTCTGCCTAAGACCAGAATCCCTTGTCTTGATCAGAACTGTCACTAACATCAAAATAAACTACACTTCCTATTAACTTTGTAAACACAAAAAAAGATGCTGAAGCTACGGAATGTAATTTAACTGTGGGCCAGCAAACCTAAGCAGTATTAGAAAATTTTATACTTAATGTGGTACAACTGAAGGACATCACCATTGAGAAATTTCTATTATTTGTTACTTGGAAGCAGAAGACAATGCTTTAAACTTTTATGGCTTGTAAAAATAACAACAGCCCATGCAAACTGACTGAGTGGAAGTGTTATCTTCTCTGAATAAAAGGTTGCATGGCAATACTGCAAGAGAACAGCCCAAAATTCAGCTGTATGGAAATAAGTCTTGGAGCTACAAAAAAAGCTTCATTGCTCTTCTAGTCTCCACCTACAACAGGTAGCACAGGAGCTGAAGCTTTCAGGCACTGTAAATTCAAAAAGCAAAGAGATCAAAATGCATAAAGTGTAGTATAAAAATGGTTCTATATAGTTTAACAAACACAGGAAAGCATGAGGATGCACAACACTGTTCCTAGATGAAATCACTAAGCAAGGAGTCTGCGTAGATACTAATGGGAAAAGCTTTGAAGGACATTACTTATAACACCAACTTTTTAAGCACACAACCTATATCCACAAAGCACAAATTCATGTACAGTCCCAAAAGAATGATCTACTGTTTTCCTTTGCACAGAAAAGAGACAAGCATTTTACTAAAGGAAAATCCATTTGGTTTCAGGGAGCTACTTAACTGACTCATTCTAAACTAAGACTCAAGTTACTACAGATGGGGAACCTAACAGCAGTCAATATTGTCATTTCATATGCTTTGTAAAGGAGCTACTGAAAAAAAAAAACTGAATCACAGCAGGAACTTCCAAGAATACCAAGATAACATTAGCATCAAATGACAGTGTTTCGCCCACCTAATGCTCCCAACTGCAAACATTAAATGAATGCAGGTGTTGAACTGAAGAACAAATTGAATAAAGCTAAATAACTGGCAGAAAAAAGGATGGCTAACTGGAACACGAGAAAACACACGTCTGTGAAGCACCACACTTATGGCAATAACATTCAAATACAGGCAGAAAGTTAAAACTCAGCTGTCTGTATGAGCAAGGAGCATCAGTTGTCAGAGTTAAGATTTCATAATGTTAAGGGCAGCTTTTAATGAAGGAAAGCATTTTTTTCCTTTTCCATTTTCTTCCCATCGTGAAAGGACAAGTGCAAAATTCCGTACTGGCATACAGTAACATAAAGGTGCTCGTTGGAGTCAAACCACAACTGAAGTTCTCCCTAGTTTGTTTTTTGGGGTTTTTTTCTCTCCTAAGTAACTCTTATCAACAGATTTTTTTTTTTTTTAATCAAAAACATTGACAATAAAAATATCTTTGCATTCCGGGCCTTTGTAAGATATGAAAATTAACAGCTATATACTGCAAGTTGCATTAAAAACGTTAAAACATTTGTGTGCGCTGTGAAAGAATCCAAGTACCAGCAACTTCCACAGATTTCAGTTGGCACTAAAGACACTGATGATCTTAAAAAACAACAAAACAAAACACAAAAACCTCACAACCTGATACGTGTTATGGAATTCTTAGAGATGCCAACATAAACATAGTACTACCATCAGTGTATTGAATGCTTTTGAAAATAAAACCAACAAGGTGCCCAAATAGAGAGTTTTATCACCCAAGTTTGTAAGATGCAACTCTAACAGAATAAGAATTATAAAATGCAAATCATGACAGAAAGCATAGATTCACAGAAAGAAAGAAAGAAGAAAAAGATTGGAAAAAGAAACCAACCACACAAAACACAAGATTATTTTTGTGTCAGGTCGTGTCCCATCCACAATTTCAGAGACAGAATTGCAACGTTTAGTGTTATCATAACTCTTAACTTATTCTGAAATAAGGGAAATGTCTGAAGAAGAGAGATTTTCTAGCCCCAGAAGGAACCAAATAAAATCCCTCACAATGAATTCTAGTCAGACTCTGGCAGCACAGCTAGCTTATCCACAGCAAAATGACTATGACAGACTGGAAGATATGATGTCAATGGTAGAAATTGCTGCAAGTATATGAATTATATCTGGAGAAAGGGAAGAAATTGCATAGAGTTTGACAGTACATGTAATCTATCTTAAATGATACAAAGTAGAGTAATTTTGAAGGATTAAAATACAGCTTTAAAGTTTACCATCTTTGAGAAAGCTGGGGCAGCCTCTGTATTTTGCTTCTATCTGTGATTTACAGGGTCCTATTCTTTGCTAGTCTTTCTCCAATTTGTCTGCCAGATCTGATTACCAGATGGCTAAAATAAATGTATTGTGTTCATTCATGGTAACAGAAGTTGTCTTTAAGGGTTCTGTCATGGCTTCAGTATCTTTCCCTTTGTACCTACTCCTCCCTCTGTGAACTGATTAGATTTCAGAGCTAAGTTTCATCTAAGGGCCATTCTGTTGAATGCTGCATTGAAAAACATATTATCTGTTCTAGGAAGCACATACAGATGACCACAGGATATCACAGACTTGTCCCAAAGCAACAACTGCCCTACTCTGCCAAGAAAATAGATCGTTCGATTATCTCACGAAACGCATTTCCAGAATTAGTATCCCTCACTAACATAAATTCTAATGCAAATCAAGAAATAGGTGACAGTTGGATAGAAAGAAGGAAACGAAAAGCAGCATATGCACAGTGCAAAGCCAAGGAAGGTAACAAGACTAAAGTGAAGACAATCAACAGAAGACAAATTAATGACTTGTTCACTACGTGGTTTTGTTTAATCTGGCAAACCGCTACAAACCTGCAAGTAAAGAAGGTTAATGAAAGAAAAGGGCATGAATGCACTGCGGCACAAGGGAACACGTATGGTTCTACACATTGCCTCCTTTCCCTAAAGTTACACATGCAATCTGTAATCTGACGTGATAACACTCTGCTAGATGAACCTATCATTGAGTGCTTTTCCCACAGGCGTCAACCAGGTTCTTTACCCAGTATCTCCTGCTGTAATCTGGAGGATTATTTCCCAAATCCAAATTCAAATTCATAATTATCCAATGCAATTTATTAGCACTTCAATGTAATTTATTTATCCATTCGTGTACATGCATCTTGAGTTTTATTTGCAGTTTAGTACAATAATTCTCTGCCTCTTAGTCAAAGCTTAGATGTCATAGAACTGGCATCTGAAGAACAGCTTTTAATACATATGAAAATTAGTGCAGTGAATCACCTACTCAAAATTTAAGTGATCAAACTGACTGAACACAGAGGAGTGGCTTCAGAACTAAAACAAGACTGAGGCTGTATCTTAAAAAAGCCAAACCTGGTTTTCATCTCATGTAATATTTCCCACTTTTCCTAAAGTATCTCCACTAAGTTTAATTTTTTCTAAATTGTGTATTGGAAGCTTCATTGATAATTATACATAAGCATGGTAAAAGTAAAGAAAAAAAAACCCAAACAACTTGGTGCAGTATAGCTTTTGGTAACATTTGTCATTCTTCTTTATTTAAAATATACTCTTATCCTTTCAATATTTTTTTCGCCAATAGCGTTAATTCCTATGCATGGCATTTGGAACAGACTGAGGAAGAATTATTGGGAAGTCAAAAACTTGGAACACTTGAAAAACACAAATAAAAGAAAATTGAGTAGACAGTACGCCTACGTCTTTTTAACCACAGTACAAACACATGGTCATAGCAGTGGGATGTATTTTCTTTGTGTACTGAGAAGGTTACAAGTATTTTTGACAGTTATAAAGGATCAGTCTTGGCCATACACAAGAATCAATAACAACCATGTAAAGCCTACAGCAGTGCATGCTAACTGGCTGTAGGAGGCATTAACTCTGGCTAAAAGAAGTAACTGTATTTTCAATGAACTTGTTCCTCCTGGATAATCAATTTTTTACACTTCTTACTAGCTATTCCCACATAGCTCAGGTAGTGGCAGGGAAGCAGCTGTCATACAGAATCTATATATTATATGCATGATATGAGGCTCTAATCTGTTATAGATGTTTTACATTTGCTAATTTTGATCAGTCATACCAACTTGAGAGCAAGATGAAAACAAAGTCACCACTTCTATTCAGGCAAGATGTAATCTACACGAATACGCTAATCTGGCTTGATTCATTCCGGACGGTAAAAAAAGAATATGAATTGTGAATCTACTAACGCCCCATCCGCAAAACTACTTTATTCCAGAAGTAAGATTTCATCATTAAAATCAGTCTGCCCCGCCGCCCACATTCAAGAGATTTGTCACAATCATTGTTTCTGAAATATTGAGTTATAAGGTGCCGTAGTAATTACTATGGAATAAATAGCAATTAAGATTGTTCACACAAATAAGCTCAAACTGTTTGCAGTGAATAATTATGCTAATAGTGTTTTTCTACATAATTTGTGCATCCTTCACAACAATTTACTAGAAAATGTGAAATGTAAATTTGTTGCACAACTACAAAAAGCTCTGAAAATGTTTAGTTCTTATGATTTTTCCCATTATTTAAGAAAGCACACAACTAAAACATACTTCTACATTTGTACATTTAAATTCGAAGAAATCAAATTATGCTGAAATTGAACCGTTTTCTTTCCTTGTATTCGTACAAAATCATCTGAAACCATATGCAACAGACATGCTTGTTGCTTAAACCTCAGAATGCTGTAACACAAATTTTAGCAAATTGAAAGAAGCTGAACTTACTGCTATGTAATAAACTTTGGCCTTTTCCACCAACTTCCAGTTCTTTTCCAAATCAAGATGCTTTTCCTTCTTATAGCAATTAGCAGCAGCGAGGTTAGCTACTAGAGACCTGAAAGTGATTAAAAACCAGGGATTAGATCCACTTTAAATAACACTACTGCAAATTTTCCACAAAGAACACAATTTCTCAAAGATAATCCTGAGGATTTTATGATCCTAGGAACATAAAAGAATTAACAAAGAGCACCATAAAGCACATATTTTATTTGACCATTTCATAATATCGAAATAATATATTTTAAATCATATATTAAATAATGTACTTTTAATCCAGTTACACTAACCTATCTATCTAACCTATCACTATTATACTGTTCACATGCCTTCATTTGCTTAGAATCAACCTTCGTTGCATTTTGTGATCAACTCCCTCTGTAAGGTATAACATCTGCAGATTTTTATTAGAACTATTCTAGTAGCTAACACCTAAAGGAAAGTAGCTGCTCCTGTTTAACTTCTGAAAAATATTTCCCCTTACTAGAACCAAAAAGTTGATGGATATGTATGTCTTGCCTTTATAATTTCCCCATGAATACTTATACTATTTAAAAAGGGGGTCGTTTGGGGTTTTCTTCCACCATTATGTTCATATTTTCCTTGAGCAAATGAAAAAGGGTCACATTGCTAGTTTTAGATGATGAACTGTTAAAAAATAACTTTGGCTTAGCTGTCTATTACTGGAAAATTACCCCAAACTCAGCTGTACTTCATTCTTTCCTAACAGGGTATAACACAAGTCATGGGACACAACTTCCACTAGAAAGAACAAAAATGCTTGTATCTTATTTACTTTGTTACAGGTAAGACACATTCTATTTTAAATCCTTCTCTTCAGCCATTCACTTCAGTCCCATGAAACACACAAAATTAAAGATGTGCTCCTAAAAGCGGGTCATAAACAGATGGTTTTGCACTAGTTCTCCACTCTGGCTACCACGATCAAATCCTTCTGCGCAATTTTATTGTCAGAATGTTTAATAACATCCAATATTTAGAGAGGAGTGGCTGGGGAAACAGACATTTCCATGCTGGCATACAAAGTTTTACATTTTATTTTCAAGATTTAATAGTCATCGGATGCACCTTTAACACCTCACATAATATGATATTTAAGCACATTAACCAGAAAAATAACGTGTAATTGCACATACAACGTATGGCTATTGAAAACTTTCACCTTCTCCAACGTGCATACAATTGATGTTGTATTTATCATCCTTTTCCATATAAATGCTACTACAATCCAGAGACAACGAGCTGGAGTGAATTGCTAATCAGCTTCTACAAAGTCACGATTCTGCCTCCAGACCAGGTGTTAGCAGGTAAGTAAAGTAGGAATTCTTGAAAATTTATTCTACCTCAAAACAGCACCTTTCCACTATCACCATTTCTCTTTGTCCAATTCAAGAAAAAACAAAAGCCCAAAAGAATCTCTTTGCAGAGAGCAACCAAGTCTCCCTGTAAACTTCCTGACGCATTCATCACTGATGTTCTCCGTAAGTTAAACAGATCAAGTACATAAAAATGAAAACAAAAAGTTAGACTAACTTTTCCTGAATATATCAAAATACATAGCACAGTTGTGCATAATTTAATCCCAGAAATATTCTTGGGGGTTATTTTTTTAATTGTAAAGCCTAAAGGTAACAAGAACTAATGTGAATTCGGAAAACATTAAAAAAAAATTAAAAATTATAAACAAATAGACCAAGCCTCTGTAGCAGTACATATAACAGGGAAGAAGCTTAATTCTTGATCAATATTTCATTGCAATGACAAGAAATTCACAGGAGAACCAAGTAAATCTAAGAAAGACATGTGCATAACTGTGGTAATTTTCTGTAAACTAAATTTAAAAAGCAAATTAAATCTTTCAGTTTTGGCAAACCCTAAATATCCATCAAGGACTTAGCTGGAAAAATCTTGTTTGCCTATGTATGTTGCTAAGTGAAAAGCAACTGCGTTCCAGAAAACTAAGCAAAGACTCTGTATGTTTCCTTTCACTTACCACATGTCCCAGAAACTGTAAACCAAGCTCTCTGTGGCTACATCCAACTGTAGAGATGCTCCGCGCAGGATGTGCAATAAAAGATTGTTACACTTAAGACAAAGCACCAAGCTTTTCCAAATTAAAACTGTAAGTCTAACAGCACTAAGTTCAACATGTGGGACACAGAGAAGATAGATATTTTTTCAGCGAAGTACAGTAATTGGAGACAGGCAGAATGCACAAATCAAAGTCACAGATTATGACGGAGTGTAGGTACTACTTTAGAGTTCAACAATGTGTTATCATTTTCATTAAAAGCTCCGAGAAAACAAAGCGTATTAGCCTTGCTAAGACAGAGAATTCAGAGTGGTAATCACAAATTCGCTCAGAAACCTTTCCTCCAGAAAGCTGACAGAAATGAAGAACATTCACATCAGGGCATACGGAATGCAAATATACACAGCCACTTCCCAGGAAAACCAGGAGCGCAATTAGCCAACTCCTCGAAAGGAGAAGAGAAAGCAGAATAACCCAAAGAAGAAAGTTAGCATGTACCTCAACTGGGACAAGAGATTAATCAATAAATATAGTTATCAGCTGAGGCCAGGTTAAAGTGATTCTTACAAATACAGAAAACACTGAAACACAGGAAATGACCAGAAGGTAGTTAAAGATTGAATATAAACTTGCTCTCACTAAAAGACGGGGAGGTTACACAATAAAGCCTTTAGCAGCAACCATTGGCTGTTGTTTTTATGTCTCTTGAGGAGGGATATAAGTCTCTTGCACTCCCTGCACGCTCTCAAGCATGCCCTAGAACTGCAGTTGAGATGAAGACACTGTCTTCTTGTATTTGAGTAAATATTTGATATTAAGAGAGAAAACAGTTTTATGTTAGCAAACCAGAAATACTGCTTAATAAGTTACAGAAGTACTTGCAGACATTTTTACGAATAAATTTACCTAAACTTCCAAAATCCATTGAGATGCATGGCAAGAGATGCACATGTTTTTCCTGAATTCATGACATACGTCTATTGATAGGCTTAACTTCAGTTTCCCATCATGTCATCTAGGAAGTGGTGATTGCTACAGGATGTGTACACAGACACTATGCGACTGAAGAGAGAGAGAATCAGAGAGCAGAAACATCTTGCTCGTTCTTCTCTTTAAAAAACTGAATATGGATCCTGGAGATGAAGGGGGACATCTCTAGACATAATTAATGTCAAAACTCCAGATGAAGATGAATGAACTTCCTAACTCCACTGAGTATGTACATTCATTCCTGAGAGTAAGACATTATTCTACGACATTAAATTCAGAGGGACAGGTTAATAAGCTGAAGGACAGGGCTGTCTGTCATTCAGTGAATCTTCAAGAGCCTGGAGAACTGGGTTGGCAGAAAACTTGAAGGCAAATGCCACGTCATGCAACTAGGATGGAGTAATTCCCATGCAACAGCATAGGCTGAATGTTGACAGAACACAACACAGCTCTGCAGAAAATGGACCTGGAGGTGCTGGTAGACCAGGCTTGGAACACAAGTCAGCAGTGGACCTGCACAGAGAAGGTTAATCACATTCTGGTCTACATGAGCAAGCATGCAGCCAGCAGGACAAAGGAAGTTACATACTCAGAACACAGATAAACCTCTATTCTGGTCTCCAGACCTCATCTGGAGTTCCATGTCCAGCTTTGAGCTTTCCATTACAAGGAAGGCTCTGACATAACGCATTAAGTCCAGCAGTGGGCCACCAAGATTAAGGGGCTGGAACACTTGACAAATGAAGAAAGGCTTGATCGAGCCTTGAGAAGAGGTACCTAAGGGGAGATCTTCCTGTAGTCTTCAAGTATCTAATGAAAGTTTACAGAGAAGATGGAGCCAGACTATTAATGGAGACAGTAAGGAACAGACACAAGCTGGAAGAAGGAAAATTCCAACAAAGTATCATCAAAAGAATTTCTCCCTTGAAGAGTGGTCATACACTTGAAAAGGTTGTCCAGAGATGTTGCACAAACTCCATCCCTGGAGATATTCAAAACCCAGCTGGACAGGGCCCTGAAAAACCTGATCTAACTTTGAAGTTGGCCCTGCTTTCTGCAGGGGTTTGGACCAGATGTACACTCTAAAACTGTTCTAAGATTCTACATGTTATGTGAAAAGTTCATCCTCATCTGATTCTGAGTTGAGTTCATGATGCAGCCTCTTGCCTTTTCTAATTCTACCCAAAACATTTACCAATTTCTCAGGAACTTCGTTGTGGATTTTAATTATGGGACAGCTATCTCACCTTAATAAATAGTACTAACTCCTGAGACTACTTTGGAAGGGAAAG
>NW_010421454.1:1523-3491 GCF_000710305.1 Buceros rhinoceros silvestris | reverse complement strand
GGGAAAGAGGAATTCCTCAGGATCAATGGCACTGAAAGAATAATGACAGATATTTTGCTTTTATTCAGAGCCAAAAAGAAAATATTCAGTGTAACCAATACTATTTTCATCATTGTTTCAATATCTAGTATCAGAAAAATTTACAGATTAGCAGAAATCAGGAAGGGATGGTGTGTGCTGGTACATCTCAAGATTAAGGCAGACCCGACTGGATAGTTTTGAAACCTTTAAAAAAATCATCAGGAGGTAATCAGTAAAGTAGTGGCACACAAGTTCAAGTGTTGCAGGTGGAGGGCGAAAGAAGAAAACGAAGGGCCATGCTCAAGATAAATGCCTGTTGTCTTCATTATCTCCTTCCGATATTCTTGGTTTTATTAATTTTACTACAATACTCAAAATAAATCAACCTATAAATGGCTTCTTATTTATGGAATGCTCTGAAACCATACAAAATAGCTCAAAGACCATTGTTCATAGTCTACAATTGTAAGCAAGGTTGAATAGGTCTCTGGAGAGTATTTTTTTTTTGTAACAAAAACAATCTTAAAGTAGCAGGTGAAAACATGAAGACAAAACTCAGAAGAAATCGTTAAGGTGTAGACATACAGAATTACAGTTATTAGATGAACTTCTCAAAAAACACAACAGCAAAAAGAAAATCACTTTTTTCTTCCCCTTGTATAAAAATAAAATTAACTCTGTTGATCAGTGTATATGCTGACACCTATTCTCTTTAAACACATTATTACCTAAAATACATTCCTCATTTGCCAATCAAGTATATGCCTTACATGCCAATCAGCTTTCACATAGGCTGCATAAACATACTTGTCAACTTTTGTCTCCCACGTATTTTATCTCTCCAGAGCAATTGGAAACTATAAAGTTCAGAAAGACATAGTATATTTTTACACACACTTTTCTGCCATAACACAACTGCTGTTCTCTGGAAGTGTATTAATACCACCCAGCCCCAAACTATGAGGCAGGCAGTCCCGTGTAGTCTCACACTAGTACTTACGCTTCCTTTATCATTCAAATGACAATTTTTCAAAGTGAAATATTCCAAGCAAATTAGGCTTCACACACTATGCTGATTGCATTTATATCTTTGGAAAAATATCAAAGGCCCCTGACCTGTTATCACTAGTAATGCAGGCAGCACAGGTTCCTGTCGGTTCTTCACTCTGCTCATAGTAATGGGCATCTACGTGAGCTTCCTCAGCCTTCTTCTTTAAGATCTCTCCAAATTTATCTTTGCCGATGCACCCGAAGAAAGTTGCAGCTTTGTAAGGGCTCTGAATCATCCACTGCAGATTGACAAGAAAAAAAAAATTAGAAAGCCCCCCCGTGAGTTAGCATGTTTATATTATTTTTTGCCATTTTTTCTCTCCACTTGCCATATTTAATTCTGCACCTACAGAGCACTGTGATACACAGAACACTTCTATGCCTGAAGTAAAAAACATCTGGTACATCAAGAAAGGGAAGGTCAGCAAAGAATTAAAAAATTTTAAAATTTACCCTTAATGATCCCAGAAGTGTTTAATACCTAATGTATAACTTAAATACACATACTTCACTGTCAAGTCAAGTAGTTCAGTACGCTTTTACAACGTATTTCCAAAGACTACCCCTTCTCAAAGCTGATGCCCCTACACTTACATTTAATCAAGTGATGTACGGTATCTTTAAAGAAAATTTGTAGAAAAGACAAGACAAAAGAAACCAGAAAACCCCAAACTCCCACAAAAAACAAAGAGACAGCACATAAGGAAAACAATATGCTTGAGAAACCCAAGAAGAAACATTCACAGTATATATAAAAATGAATTTTAATTATCTGAATCACAAATTTGAATTAATTATATGCAAAGAAGGAAATGCTCCCCATTTACATTGTTAAACCATGCATGAAAATATCATATCTCCAAGTTTATTAAGAGCAGTTCTGTCACTTGAATTGTA
>NW_010421454.1:0-1423 GCF_000710305.1 Buceros rhinoceros silvestris | reverse complement strand
GTAGCTGCACAGTGTTGCTAAGGTGCCAGGTTATTTCATAAAGCTCTTCTTTTTTTAACATCAAATATGTATCATTCAACTGTAAATGTAACTCCATTTTGTATGAAGTTAAAAAGCAACATTTAGCAGAAATGTAAAACCAAGAGTGAACTAAAAAAAATAAATGTGAAGAAACAATCATAGGCCCTACTCTGCTGGTGTTGAGTCAACCAGCTGAAGTCATTATAACTCTAATCTCAGTCAGAAAGCTTATCTACTCAATCTACAGTATGAATTAAAGACTGCATCAACTTGCTGTTACACTAAAACCCTACTTATAATTGTTTCCTAATCAAGATTTACATAAATGATAATGTCTCCATTACAAAGCAGCATCGGTGTTGCTGTGGACTGCAGAAAGGTCAAATAACTTGAGTTGCAAATAACATGCTTCGTCACATCTTTATTACTTCCAGATCCAGAGGAGGGGGGGAAAAAAAAAAATCTTTAGTCATGTAAAAGTCTTCATTAATAAGGTGGACAAAAGTTGCAAGGCCTCTTTCCTGCAGCAATTTTACATATATATATATACGTATGTGTATATATATATAAAGTTTAAGGACAAAAACAATTGTGTCGTCAGATGGTGGCAGTGTTCAATCTCTCATTCATGAAATGCACAGTACATACGCTCTGCTAATCTATTCCGTATCACACTATATTAACACTAAATTAAGAAAACCCCTAACAAGAAAATTATCTACAATACCTTTGTATTTTAAATACATTTGCACATACCTAATACACATTCGCACAATGTTGATTTAGGATGTCTTAGGAACAATAACCTTTTATATTTGGAGGTATGGTTAAGCAGAAGAGATTACTGAACGAGACTAAAGATGTTGTGACCTACTGTAAGCAAATATGGAACCAATTTCCACATTGACAAGAACAGAAGTACCTGAAGCCCTGTTGGAAAGCACGCCTTACTCTCACAGATAACAAGAATTAATATAAACTGCTATGAACAGCATTTATCAAAGCATCAAACCCCAACAATTCTTAAAAAATTTAAGACTTCAAACTGCACCTTAGGTTTACAACATTTTATCACATGACATAACTTTTCCATCCTTCATATATCAAGTCTGACAACATTTGGAGCAGTAATAAGTAATATTTCACATATATTGCTAAAAAAAAAGAATTTCTGTTCAAGTATCACAGTTTTGGCTATTGGCAGCAGTTCAGTTTGAATTCAGATGTGACACATGCCATATATAACTGTGGCAATCCTTACTATAAATGTAAGTAAAGTTATTTTCAAGAATCTGAAATCACAATCTAGGACTTCTTGAGATGAGCCTCTATATATTGCGCAGACCACTTCTTTCATATGCAGTGGTTCTGCTCATACCCATGATTACTTGAAACACAGGTA
>NW_010421453.1:67072-72105 GCF_000710305.1 Buceros rhinoceros silvestris | reverse complement strand
GATGATCTTAGAGATCTCTTCCAACCAAAACGATTCTGTGAATTTCTAAGCTAATAACAAAACACATGGAGATCGGGAATTCAGATAATTTGAGGGCAAAGGGAGAGAGGGGAAATGAAGCAGTGTGGAAGCCAGCAGAATGGTTCAAAGGAAGATGTAGCCATTACTCACAGATCTCCAAAATAATAAAGAAGGGGGAACAAGGTGAAATTAATTCAGGGTGGGGAGGAGGCAGAGACAATTCTTGAGGTGGAGATAGCCAACATGGGGGAGAAAGTATTAGTCAAAGGGTCAAAGAGAAAGATGTGTTTCATTTTCCAAATCACATAGGAAATTGGTTATCAAGAAACAAAGTAAAGGTTTTAAATAGAAAAAGTTTGCAAGTTCAAGCACGATCAAACATGGTAAAAATCTAAGTTATTGGCAAGGTGATTTGAAATAATCATGCAAGCACAAGAAAGCTATTAAGGCCCCAATAGCTCTGGCAAAGAGGGCAATAAGGGCATATCCAAATTAGATTACAGTGAGAACCGTCGTACTTTAGACTGCATTGACTTTGCCGCTGCAGTGATTTATTTCACTGAGAGACTGTAGCAAGTGAGACTGTAGCAAAACAGAGATCACTCTCCAGACAATGCTGGATCTGTGCATGACACACCATGTTTGCACATTTCTTATGCTTCCTCATCAACAGCTTCTTGTGTAATTAACCAAAACTGGTGAGGCACATGCTCAAATTAGACAGCACCAAAGGCAAAGGGATTTGTTTGGTCAGCGGTCCCTGGCCAGTGATCATTCTGGTGAAATGAAAGCTCTCGACAGCTGAGAGGTGTCATGGTTGCTCCTCCCACACCCAAATTCACTAGTCACATAACAGCAACAGTCTGTACAAATAGCCATGGTTCATGGTTCAGAGACCCTGTTTCCTCTGCTGTGGTCTTTCATCTCATAATTCTCATTCTCCCTCAAATTCTCCTGCCTGAGCATTGGACCCCAGGCAGCCGCCAGGTGACATGGCCCTGCACACTAGGTGAGGCTTGGCAAGGCTCCTCCTGGGAGGGGGTAGGGGCTCAGGAGGGTGTCGCTTACTGCTGGAGCATTTGAATAGGTCTTTGACTGGAGAGCACCTGATTTTGGCTGCTTTTCCCCTGTCCCTGGCTGTCACAGGAGAAAATACTGACACAGTTGTGATTAGACAGCAATCTAATGAATGGTGAGGGGTAAATCGAATGGTTGGTTTTTAGCAGCACTTAATCACTAACCAATTTAAAATTAACAAGGTGACTTAGTAGAACATGTTATAATCAAGATAGCAACTTAGTTAGATAACAGCAAGATGCACATGACCTTACTGCAGAATATCCTCTCCATGTATGTGCATATGCACAGCCACAACCACAACACTCACACACAAACAGAATTACCTGGATCCAGTGAAATATTCACCCACCCACTCTCACGTCAGAGAGGCAGACAGAAGAGAGGCCATAGTGAACGTGGGCCGTGCTGCCCACGGGATGACCTCAGGTACCCGTTTCATCCCCTGAGAGCGTTACCCAGAGGTGAAGTTATGTTTTTTAAAATGCTCACAGTTATTTGGAGATGAGGCTTTGCTGTGAGGGAAGTGAACATCACCAGAGTACCAGGACATTACCTGTTGATGCAAGCGAAGCTCCAGCTAGTGGAGAGTCACTGCTAGGAGCTTATGTGACATCTCAGCTACAGAGGAGCAGCAGAAACCACTCCTGCCCCTTGTTCCTCCTCTCCACTGACACCTGAGCACCCCAAGGCACAGTCCTCCCATCCCAGAGTGGCCAAGTGTCCCACTCCGTGGTGGGACTGTGGCAGGGAGCCCCAAGCACCTACCTGCCTGCCCTCCCTCTGCAACACTGAATATCACAGATGAACTGGGGGGGGAAGACACAGCAGTTGCCCTGGTACAAAAGTCCACCCGCTCTCCAAAGACCCCCTAGAAATCTCAGACAATTGAATCTATTTTTGTCACTCTGACCAAACGCTGGGCCTTGAGACTGTCAAGTGGAGCATGGCTGTTGCGCCACAGCCGCACATCGAGTCCAAAGCAGGGCTTCCTACAGGATGCGATTTTGGTTTATGTGATAAACTGCAGGAAGAGTAGACTGTGGATAGCTGTAGGGAGCAAGGTCAGCACCAAGAGAAGAGACATCAAATATTCAAAACCATGGGATTACAGAGTGTGCCAGCTCGAGAAGGAAATTTCTGTTTTGGGAGTATATGAAAAGCACCACCAAGGCTTTCTGTTTCACCTCTTCTGCTCCACAGGAGCTGCCTTGCTTGACATTTTCCTACAGCCTGATGTCCCCTGGAGCACTGGCGGAGTTTGCTGGGTACAGTAGGTCAGATCTGCCAACATCCGTTGGGAAATTGGGGTTTTTGCACTTCCCCCTGGAAGCAAGGGGGTGGGTGTAGGAGAAACTCTCCACTCACTCACAGGGAAGCTGTTCTTACGCAAGGCTAAGCAGAGCTTGCAAAATATTTAGCCTGAGCATTACCACAAATGTTCAAATTATTTACCTCCAACACACTGTCTCTTATCTGTTCCCCTTCTGCAAATATTCATAAACCAGGGTTTTGCTGGCACAGCTGTTTACAGAAGGAGAATATGGATATAACATGCATGAATGTTCACACAGGGATAACATTTTACATTTACAAGCACCATACGTACACCAACACACTCATTAAGCCACATCAGAAAATACTGCCACGTGACTCACCCAGCCAACCACACACAGCTCTTGCATCTCCAGCACCAAGTGTTCGCAAGGCACCCTAAACGAGCGGTCCAAGGAGACAAATCCATTACCGTTTCTAGAATGCACTGACTAATGCACGAGCTTAATGAAATAGGGTTGTGAAGCTGTTTTTATTAATGACGTTGATGAATCAGAGCGCTTCTGCATACGCTGCGGCAGGAGGGAGCTGCCGTCCCACCGGCAGGGAAGCAGGTTATGGGCACTGCAGGCTGCTCTGTAGTTTTATCTTCCCCTTACAGCAGCACCTGCAATGAAACCCTTTCCAACTCTCAGCAACGTTTCCTGACTGCCGGAAGATATAGCCCCCGTCCATCTCATACATTATCAGAAACCTTCAGTGCATTTTCTGTGAAAAGTCCAGGGGTTTAATCTCATGCCTTCACCTTAATCATTACAGTATTTATGTACTAAAACGTCCAAACTACATGCAAAACAGGGCTAGAAACAAGCATTTTAGCACTTTATTCTTGCATTGCACATTTCTGCGAAGCAGGCCTTGCAAGCAACGCTCCTTAAGAGTGATGAAGGGGTCAGTCCTGCAGCATGCTAAAGGAGACTGTATCAGGTGAGGACATCCAGAAGCAGTTTTATAGACAACTCTACTGTCTTCCTTGTATTCCGTGATGCCAGGTAACCGTCATCTGGAGCTCAGGAAAGAGCCCTGGCTGATGTGGACTCTCAGGGAAGTGCTGCAGAGGTAAAGCTCTGAGCTATGGATGTAAATCAGCCAGTTATTTGATGAGAAGCGTTCAGTTGGTTTTTGAAGGAGAGTTCCGACACATACAACGAACCTAGAGAGCTTGTGCACGTGGACTGAAGACAATGCAGAGGTTTTGGAACACTGATATGGTACAATATTGTTTTTTAAAAGCTCTAAGACAGTAAAACTGCCTGTTCTCTGTGCAAACTCTCCAAACTCTCCTTATCCTAACTCTTACTGACAGCTAACAGCCACTTCCCCCTTCACCAGAGCAAAACCCAGTTTCACATGGAACACGCCGAGATCTCCCTCCCTGCCCAAACTGACTGTTTTTCCCAGCCCCCAAACCTCTTCACCCGGAGCAGGTTCACGCAGGAGCCCTGGTCCCCCCGGCAATCAAAGCTCACGCTCCTCTGACCTGCACTCCACAAGCCATGCCATTGTACAAGATTTCTGACTGCAGCAAAGCCTCAGAGCCTCCCACTTCATCTTAGCACGGTGCTTTCTACACAGCCTCCCTCCCCTCCTCCTTAGAGTGAGGAGAGAACTCTGTATCCGAGGGCCTAACCCCTGGTCCCACCATACATCATCCACTGAGGACAGCAGATCTGTTCCTTGGATTCTGCAGCAAGGGTGGCAAAGCTCAAAATTGTAACGGCACGGAACAAAGCCAGCTGGTATCACCTCCAGAGCGCAAGGAAAAGTACCATTGTTCCCCACCTGAGTCCAGATGCTATTTCAGGACTAAGATGTCACATTGAGAATACTTTGGTTTTAACACCAGCTGCTGGGTTCCGAGGGATCACAGCCCTGATGGGGGTGAGCTCCCTGCAACCACTGTAAACAATTACTTCACCAATATTTGCCTTGCCAAAGTTTTACATGTCTCTTAATTTATTCACAAGCCTCTGAGAAGCGTCTATAACCTCAAACACTTGGACCCCCTGAAGAACAGTGGAAGCAAACTTCAGCGGGCAGCCCTGACAAAGGCAGTCTGCCAGGGCTCTGCAGAATGCTCTGGGGAGGTTACCCAGTTTGCTCTGCTTGCTCTGTCTGTCATCTCATTTATTCCTGGCCTTGGGTGGGCATCCAGTACTGTACCAGTACCTGGCTCCCCATACGAAATAGCAGTCTTGCAGCACTGACCAGAGCTGTGCCTGCACAGCGGCGACGCAGGGGCCCCCTGGTGAGGGGGAAGCTGTGCAGCAGTGGGGCGTTACAGCCTTGAATAAGTGACTCTCACTGGGTCAGGATTCGGGACTTTTGATTTCTAATCTAGCATACCATTGCCCACAGGAGCTCCGCTGTATTTTTAGTAAGAAGCCAAGACCATCTCTAGCTTAACTACCATTAGTTGTTTAAACTTGTAAAACTCCTGTCTAACATCAGCGCACCAGCATTGTGGTTTCCACTGCATCTTGCCAGACAAGCACCTCTTACAAATGATATCTGTAGATAAAAGGATTTTTTTCAACATTTCTTCTACCAGGGGAAATGGGTCATACACTCTACCCTCCCACTAGGAATACAAGCCACAT
>NW_010421453.1:66624-66994 GCF_000710305.1 Buceros rhinoceros silvestris | reverse complement strand
TCATACCCTCTCCCCTCCCACTAGGAATACAAGCCACATTTTTTAAAAAACAAAATCTGAATTCTATGCATTTTGAGCAGAAAAATACTACATTTGTGAAATTAAACTTCTGCACTTCCCAGTGGACATTTAGAACAATGACGCCATCAGTCGTTACTGGATTTATAAGGGATTACTAATGCTGCAAAACCAACCGTCATAACTGCTCATTGTCTTCAGTGGAATTGTGACCGTTTGGTCCAGACTGGCAAAGACCCTCAGAGCTCTGGTGAAAATCAAACGGCGTTGGTAGAGTCAGCGTGGGGACTTCGTGGGCATGAGAGTTCTCACTTGCAGAAAGAATCTCAGAATAGTTTGGGCTGAAAGGAAC
>NW_010421453.1:55956-66487 GCF_000710305.1 Buceros rhinoceros silvestris | reverse complement strand
CCCTTGCAGTGAGTGGGGACATCTTCAATTAGATCAGGTTGCTCAAAGTCCCATCCAACCTGGCCTTCAATACTTCCAGGACACTGGATCTCTCTCTCATCAGTGTGACGAAAACCATTTCAGCAGCACAGTCAAAAGTACCGTGCTCCAAAAATGCACAGCAGTAAAATCTAAGACTCTTTCTTTATAGCAAAGTCTGATTTTTCAATAACACAAGGTAGTAATAATTTGAATTTTTTACATTTTCCATTCAGAAGCCTCTTGAAAATTGAAAACAATTTTTTGTTAGGTAGAATTTTTACTTTTTTCAAGTTTGGTCATTTTCTTTAGTCAAGAACTCATAAAGATGAGCGGTTTTTCCTTTCCCTTGTTTTCACCTAATTATCACAAGAAAAAATGTGAAACTATAGATGATGTTCTAAAACACTAAAACCCCAGATATTCTGCTTTTCAAAAATCACAAATATGGTTTCTATTTTTCAAAAACATTTTGAACTGTTAACATTTTAATTTTTTTGCTACCCATTCCATACAATTATAATTTACATCTTATTTGTATGAAAAGAGAAGTTTGCCGTTAATTTCAGGACTTTCTCCAATCTTTCAAGATCAATGAATAAAAAAAGCTGTGAGATAAGCAACACTTGCTTATTGAACTCCTTGCTTCTTACCTTAAGTTTTCTTTGCCAAGAGATTGGAATAACTGTGAGGAAGGTGGGGTGGGGAATAAAAATTAAAAAAAAAAAAACCCACCAAAACCAAAAACCCAAGAGAAGAGCTCTGGTAGGAATTCCAAGACAGACCCTAACTACAGTGAATTGTGTCATTTCTGACATTCTCAATTACAGGCTCTTTTAATTTGTTTACCACGAGCTGTACAGCGGCACGTGCCCTTCAGAGGGCAGGGTCCTAACGAGCAACGGGACTTGCTGCAGCGTCTGCTGTGCAGACCCCAGGCACAGCGACGTGTCTGGACAGACCAAAGACACGTGTCCACACCCTCCACGGAACTGACAGAAGGATCAGAAACCAGCAGCACACGCAGGTGCTTTTTTCCACAGCTCCCCAGGGAGGGGAGAGCAAAGCAGGTTCCTGCCACACACAGGTCCAGAATTGCTATTGTCCAACAGTGACGAGCCACTGCTTGCTCTGCGCTGTGGCAGCGTTTCACACGACGGGACCAGAGCAGAGCAGCTCTGTTTCTAAGACACACAGTGGTACCCGCTACACCTTACTGGGTCCAAAGTGGAAAGACAAGATAAAAGCTTTCCAGATGTACAGCCCATCGCACATGGCTGCTGAACGGGAGTTAGCATCCGGCATCCCTCCTGTCTCTGATCCACTGCAGTACAGCAGAGCTGGCTGGCTGTCTACACTCAGCCCATACCCAGGGCTAAACTTTCGCAGTTTTTCTATCATCCAATGACCCCTCCCCAGGCAAGGGCAAGGGAAAGCAGACGTAATGAAACAGCCAAACTGGTTTGGTGCACAAAGTTTTACTCACCCCAGCAAATGTACGGTGGTCACAACAAAGAGGAAAGCAGTAGCTCAGGAGCAGGAAGAGGAGCAGGGTCAGAAGGAGCCCAAGCAAGAGCAGCAGCCCAAGCAGGGCCCCCTTTATACTGATGATGGTGTTTATGGGATGGGACACACCTGCACCAGCTGGCTGACAGCACACTGCCAGCGGGCTGCAGCGCACGGCAGCCCCGGGAGTCTGTCCCAGCAACAGCAGGACACTGATCCATCAGTTCCTGAGCTGTATGCGGTTGCTGGTTGGTGTGGCTCATGCCTGAGCAGAAGTTCTCCTGTGAGTGGTGACACTCGCTGAGCTCATGGCTGGGGAGATGCTGCAGACAATGGTCTGAGGCTGACGTTTAGCCATGGGTTGCACTTCACAGGTGAAGAACAACACCACATTTAGGTTATCTGTCCCTCCAAACTCTCTGCTTACCTTGGGCAGCTGGGTGCTCTTGTTCCCACCTTGATTTCAAAGACAGTGTGTTCTCACCATACAGCTGCTCTGCTCCGTGACAGTCACCAGTGAAGGTCTCTGGGTGTGTTTTTGTTTTCACTGTTCGGCTACTTTGCTCCTGTTTTGCTCCTGACGATATTCACTAACAGCAGATACCAGGAGCTTTTTTACATGCTCTGATTTGTGACACAAGGACGTGTCCACAGGAGGCTGCGGGTGCATCAATCTGTAAGCACAGCAAATCTGGAGGCAAGAATCACAAGTATGCTGAGAAGGTTGAAATCTTTCTGATACCAACATAATTGACGACACCTCAGAAAGAGAAAATGGAATCATTTCACACACCCTATTTTCAGAAATCTCTCCTTTCCCTTTCCCTCCCTCCATGCTCACACCAGGTTTATTTTTAAATCAGCAGTCGCAGCAGAGCGGTTTTCATCGCTGTGATAGTCAGTGGCTGTGGAATGGCAGTTTACATCACACTGGTGTCTGGTGGGAAGCAGACTCGACTTTCTTCATAACGAACTTGTTCCATCAGGAAGCTCCTCTTTAATAACCTCCCTGCCTGTATTAACTGGTCTATTGAAGACTGAATGCAATTTCTGTCGCAGTGCAACTCATTCAAAGTTGGTTAATTTACAGCCATTTGTAATCAAAATGAAGAAAGATATACTCCATCACAAATACTTCCTGAGACGTGACAGTTAATAACGTCTGTATTCGGGAGGTATTTTGCTCTTGTTGCCCATACCACGCTCTCTCTTTCCAAGCAGATTATTCTTGGGCTGTGCACGCACAAGAAACTAATTACAGTATCTTCATTGTTGTGGTAGTTTTGCTTTCCAGAAACTGTAAATCTCTGCTGAAGCTCTCAAAATATTTTCCTCCAATGGTGTTTGAATAGATGTCCCTGGTTGGTTCAAAGCACCTTACCTGTGCTTCCAGCAGAACTTCCTCCAGCAGCCTCTTGGAGCAGAGCAGGAATTGGAGCTCCTGTTTTCAGTGCTCTTTGCTGCACCAGAGTAAGGTATCTGACATAACCTGAGGCAGGAGTTGTGAATAAAACCACTCTAAGCTGCGAACTCTTCATCAGCAGTGTTGGAATATGAACACTTGATCGTTTTTGCCAGCCTGGATACATAAATTACAGACATCATAGAGGCACTAATTTTCAACAGCAAATACCACATTTACAGAGTGTCTCAAGTATCTTTTATGGCAAATCTCAGGAGTAACAAGCTATGTGCAAAGATTCAACAAGAGCTGTCTCTTCTGTGATGATTTTGTTTCCTCTACTCTACAACGTCTCTGTAAAGCCCGGTAATGTAATACACACACTTTTCTGCTACAGCCTTCAGAAGAAAAAGTGATTCTGACCACCCCGGCCTGCCCTGTGTGATCCAACCTAACAGTCAAAGGATGTTACCATGGACCCTTGATCCTTGGCAATTAAGGAAAGAAAGAAATTCCCTTTGAATCAACAGTCCAGAGCCAGGTTCAAAGCTAATGTCAGAGGGATCTGGGAAAGAACCAGACCTGCTGTGAGTAAGGACTCATAGCTGTTGAGCAGAACTCTTTGTGATAAGCAAGTGGAGGATATGGCAGGAAAGCTGGCTGCCCCAGGCACACTCCCAAGCCGTAAGGCAAGTGTCCTGGCATATGGTCACTGGTAACGTCGCCAGGGCAGCCAGATGCTGCCCTGTGAACGATCGTCAGCTCTGGCACGTTGGTATCCAGCACATCTGTGTGCCCTGGTGAAAGTCAGCCAGAAAAAAGCAGTCAGCGCCAAGCTGCGCTCAGGCACCACCCATTGCTGCAGCAGCCGGCTCCAGAGCAAAGCCAAACGGACCCACCTGAAGCAGCTCTAAAACTGCTTGAGGGAAATAAAAGCCACTCTGCTTCCAGCAGAACCGATTTCTCTCTACTGTGCTGCCTCTGCCCACCAACCACGACAGCCCTGGTTGGTTAGTCCAGGTTTAAGCCTCCACTGTTTGTACCGCTTTTATTTTTAAAAAAACTCCAAACCCAGCTGTTGCATAGGAATACACAAAACCCTGTGTGTGAAACAATAGGTGTTTTCCATTGCTGTCCACCATTCTCCTAGCGGCGGGGTGTGCCACGTGTATAGCAGTGTGTCATGAGAAGCTCAGCAGCTGATCTGTAAGATGCTGCAACCATCACTGTGCAAAGAAATTACCTGTGTTGGTCCAACAACACTGACCTTTTCTCAAGTACCAGTATTTTTTTCTGATAAGTGTGTATCTGAAGAATTTGGAGGCAGGGAGAAGGGAGAAGAATATGTTTTCATGGGTAAATGCAAAGAGAGTAATGATGATGAAAAATGACTTCAGCGAAGACCTGTTTGATGAAGGAGTGTGGTGCTCTGCTACTGAGATAAAAGTAAGATGAGCAGCTGGGAGAAATGCATGTGAAAAATGTATGAAGGTGTTACATTAAATCAGTGAACTACACCAAAGTGCAGAAGCAGCAAAGCAAAGAGCCCTTTCAGGACACCGTCAAAGCCAGTAGTGAGACTGTGAATGATGGCCAAACGGACAGATATCGCTACTGCCTTCAGCTTTCACCCCGCCATCAAAGGAGGACACCCTGCAGTCCGCTTCTAAGGGAAACCTACCACCTCGTCATGCATCTTGTCTCACCCTTTTGTTCCTTTAAAATCAGGTTTAAAATAGCATTTACTATAAAGACAGAAGCTGGAAGTCCTGGGTTACACTTCTGAACGGGGTTGTCAGTGGTAAAGGGCAGATCTAACGCTCGTGTGCGCTAATGGTGCAGCAATGGGAAGGGGTCATCACCGTGGTGTAATGCAGGTTTGCAATCACTTCCATCCGCTCCTTCAACAGAGAGGAAATCCTCAGAGCACATGGTAGGAGTCCTGGTATGCTTTGGGTCAGCATGCTACAGTGAGCAGTCCTTGGATTACCACTGGCATAAAAAAAATCCCACGTATAACAGAAAGAATTAAAAAACCATATGCCTCAACTTGCACATGTGCGCATGAGAGAAGAACACAAGCCTTGAAAATGAGGAAGATTAACTTGCAAAGTTAAGTTAATCATTAAAAGTTTTGCCTAATTTTTGTTGGTTTAAATAATGACATTGTGGCAATGCAGAACAGAAAGGTTCTTGAATGGATTCTTCTTTAAGGCTACAATTTTTTTTTTTTTAAGTAAAGAGTATTGAAATGAGCTGTTGACTACACCTTTGCTGTAAAGAGAAAATGCTGAGTTTTGGGAATGAGTGGATAACAAGAACAAGGCACACTGGAAGGGGGTGTTGCATCCCGTGTAGAAGGATTCACATCACTCAATTTTCATTAAGAAAAAGCAAGCAGTGAGCACTGAGCACGTTTCAAAGCCAAAGATCAGCCCTGCTGCAGCACACTCTGTAGTACCCCTGGGTAGAGCAGCCCTACAGCTCTCAGCCCAGAACAGAGCGCACTCTCCCCACTTTGCCAGTCAGCCTTGGGCGATGCCCCCTGCCACTGTCACCATGGTTTGGATAATGAACCCTTAAACCAAGAAGCCGTCAAATAAGGAACATGGACCACCATTAGGGGAGCACGTACCACACCGCTCGCCTCCCTTGCCTCTTTCTGCGTGGTGTGGATGAAGTCTAGAGTCAGGGTTTGCTGTTTTGTGATACAGTCTGAAATTAATTAAGCCTTTGGCACTTCTCGCGTGTTAAGCGGGTATCTTTCCCCTGTTACTACGTTCTTCGCCACACATTAGGTGTCAGAATGCACGGCATGTTGCAGGCAAGAGGGGTGTTGTTTCTACAGAAATAAAAACTGTGAAATGGAGATTTTTAATGATTTAGAACACAGCATATTTTTGGATCATACAGATAATCCATGAGACTCTCTTAAAAATAAAAAAGCAACAAGTTCTGCCTTCTTTTTCTACTTATGCTGTAACGATTTAAATTTCTCAAAGCATATGGTGAGAATCGGAATTATCCCTTCTCCACCTACTACTCACAATTTCTTGCCTACTGATTTCAGCACCTAATCTATGGTGCTAAACCCAATTAGTGATACATCAAAGGTTTTTGCAGTTGTAAATTTTGGACCACTACAGAACACTAGCACATGAGCGCCTCATTATAGGCGCAGATACATGTGATCTTTGATCCATGTGATAAAAGATACATTCAAAATATGTTTTCTTTGGCAACCTTACAATCTCCTAATTGAGGAAAAAAAAGCTAATTATATAGTTCTTGGCAAGGCTGGGATCTGCTGTAATAAGGATTGTACACAAAAACTAAGTCATAAATGAGAAAGGTTGATTTCACTTTTTTCCTTTTTTCTGAAATTTTTGCTTTCTAGAGTTGTAGAAAGTTATTTTTCACAAATCATTTGCTCTAGTGAACGGTTTGAGGTTTCAAGGAAGTTGCTGGATTAATATTCTGAACAAAACTTCAGTCCCGCAGGTGTGCTTAACTTTTGGCACAGAGCAGCACCACTGATGTCAGTGAAACCAAGTCTTGCCAGCTGGAATTAAGCATCAAAGCGTAGAAGAGTAAACGCCATGTTCTCCTGCTGGCTGGTGCCCAGTATAGCTCCGCTGTTTGCATGAAGTATGTGGACCTAAAGCAAGCGATGAAACGATGGTGGAGCAGCACATCGTTATGTTTTAGTGCTCAGACATCTTGATAGGCTGTTCACTTTCTCCTGCCATCCCCCCTCCCTCCACAAAGTCCTCATGCAGTCAGATGTAAAAATAACACACGGAACACTGCCATTTGACATTAGATCACCAGGAACACTTACTTATAGCCCTCTTCTTCCCCGGGGAGGTATTTTTTTCATCCGTCAGAACCTGTGCTCAAGCCCAGCATATATCAGCCTGCGTTACCTTCAGCAGCGCATCAGCAGAGAGGTAAGCACTGCTGGAGATGACAGGGAGATGGGATGGGCTGGACATGTTTAGTGCGGCGTGTGGCAACCACACTCCAAAGTGGGCCAGGAGGGACAGGAAGCCGCATGGTCTGACCTCTGTTTCAGAGAATCACAGAATCATCTGGCTGGAAGAGACCTTTAAGATCATCGAGTCCAGCTGTCCACCCTGCACTAAACCACGTCCCTCACACCACATCTACACCTCTGTAAAACACCTCCAGGGATGGGGACTCCCCTTTGATAAAGTTGTTTCATTGATAAAGAAGTTTCTTCTCTTTGCTTCCCAGTAGAAGAAATGGAGTCTGTCTTAGGACAGAAAAAAAGAAGGGAGAGGGAGAGGGAGAGGGGAGAAGGGAGAGGATGCGAGGATGAGAGGAGAGATAAAAGGAGAGTGGGGGGGTGGAGGTAGGGAAGGCAGGGAGGGAGGAAGGCAGTGGACAAAGAAAGAGAGAGTCCTCCTTCCCCCTGCCCATGAAATCCCTCAGTCTCAGACTGAGCTGCTTACATTAGCCACCGAGACGAACATTTTTTCTCCACAGTCGCAGAACCACACTGGAATTTCCAGCAGAAGTAGAAGCAGTATCTCATCTGCAATGATTCGGCAAAGGAAGCAGAAGCCTTTGCTGCAACTGCAACACTTTGCAACAAGAATTACAGAAACTTGTTGGAGATCTTTTCACTCTTGAGAAGAGTTTTCTAAACACCATTTACAGGAGATTATTCCCTGCGTTGCAGTTTCTTTGGGATGGAACATGCAGACATTTCTGTTAACAGATAAGGCTAGATTTTCTTTTTTTTCACTGATGAAGGGACAACACCAGAAAAAAGGTTAAAATTTAATTGTACTAAAGCTTTTTCTTAACTTCTGCTCCCATCAGGCTAATTCCTTTTTTTCAGTTATTGAACCGTGACTACTCGGGAAAGCGGCCTGTGGGGGTACCATCAGGTATTCCACAACTCCTTTTCCTAGCCGCATCTCCCACGCTTACCCAGATGGGCAGCACAGGGTTCTTCCACATTGCCTGATTTATCTACTAGGGTTCTTCATGCCTCAGTCATGTCCAGAAAAGATTCTGCCTGATATAATTAGGGACACCACGCTGAATGTCACTGGTACACGCTGGTAAAGACTGCAGGTGAGTCAATAATAGGATTCTTTTCCTGCGTTGCTCCTCCTCATCTATTGAGCCCCTCTAACATGACTTCTGAAATATCTAAACTAAAGCACAATTTAAATAATCTAATCTCTTTCTCCATCTCTCCCGCCGAATGGCACAGAATAAATCTAATTCAAAAATTATTTCTCTGGTTCAGAGGCAGACACACAGACTTTTATATTCCTCTTCCTTTTTCAAGACACCCACTTCCTCTAAATTTCATTTTCTTTCCATGCAATAAAAAATGAAATAACATTGATTTCTTTTTTATTTAATTCTTTTTTTTTCTAGTGTGCCTATATGACATGACAGTGAATAACAGCATATGCCAAGAAAACAATTACATAGCACCTCTGTATTGATTTGTCTAATCATATCTCTTTACTCAAAACAAAGCTGTTTGCTCGGACATGACTGGCAAACCAGAGTGGTCTGTGCCCCTGTTTCACCCCTCACTTCAAAGCAGTTGCTTATTTCTCAGAACAGATACCGGTGGAGACCTCCGAGCCCCAGACACCTTTCTGCCTGCAGGCCTCCCCTGCCAGCCTTGAACCAAAGTCTCATGGTAAACAAACATTCAAGTATTTCTGAGGATGCGAAATCCAGACTGCGCCTGGGTGTGGTCCCCGAGGACAGTGCCGATTAGTCCTGCACAGCCACACGCACTGCTGCGCACACCGGTTCGTCTGGCGCAGCCCTTCCAGTTTGCAGGCAGCAAGCCGACGGACCGCGGGGGAGCCGCAGAGCACCACACACACAGCTGGGGATCTCACTCAGACGGAGGAAGGTGCCATCGTGGAGCAGGCATCGCAAACTGGGCTTTTACCTGGCACTGGGTGCATCAAGCACTGCTGAGCACCCCACGAGTGGCATGCTGCCGCCAGCTCTAGCAGGGAGCACTTCACTGAGGCAAAGTCACCAAATTCGGCATTTTCATTTGCCTTGAGCCATGTCTGCAGGGACGTCAAAGGGAGAGCACAGCCCACCACAGCCCCCTGACAGGACCTGAACTCCCCTGTCCTCATCCTCCCCTCCTCTCTGAGACACCAGTGCCATGCCCACACCTGGGGGGGAGTTATCGCTGATTTTCCCTGGTGTAAGAGAGCCACCAGTCCCTATGCCACCTGTGGCAAGGACCATTCATTACGACGGATGTTTCAACCCCTTCTCCCTCAGCAATGCTTCTCAGCATTTTCAGGGTACCTTGAAAATATTCTGCATCTGGGCTTTCTGCAAGCACATACAAGCTTTACTTGATAAAGGTGAACAAACTAATTACAGCCAGCAAAAAAAAAAAAAAAGTTCTACACGCAGTAGTATCTTTCCCTGAACCCATATTAGTTGTTATTTAAAATTCTTCACTGAGTGGTTTCTATAAACTTACCAGCCTCTAGCTTGCTCAAAAGAGAGTTGTTCTACTTTTTTAAACACTATTTCTATTCACCATTTGCTCTCGATGTGTTGGGTCTGACCCTCTGAATCACACAGTTGTCCTTCTGCTCGAGACCCTGACTTGCACTGGGGTTTTCAGCTGAGGGTGGAGGAGTGTCGCCACCCTATTGATGTAAATAGATGTTCACTCCCATTTTGCAGCATTCTTTCAACGAATATTTTTAGAGACAGTCACTCCTTTAAATAGTTACAGAAACCTACTAGAACAAGGTTACAAGAGTTGTTATTTAGGGGGAAAAAATCCAGAGAAAAAGTTTGGAATGTATTGACTTACCAAAATTTACAGAATTCCTTCAGAAACCTGTGAGTGTTGGGAGAACACAAATGGACTCTTCCCCTTCCCCTTCCCCAGCTTGCCAGGGGTGCTCCCTGGCAGCCCCTGCTGGGGCAGTTGCAGGTCCTGGGACTCGTAAAAGCCACAGCTTGGTGAGGACCAGTGGCCTCTGAACCAGCCATCCCCACCCCTTGGGGCCGCATCCCGACCTGTCTCTGTAGGAAATGCCAGAATGGGAGAGAGGGGCGCAAGGAGCCTGGTGCAGGAGGAGGATACACCTGTTGAAGAAAGTTCCTCTGCAAACGACTCCTCTCCCCAGCTGCAGCAGAAGCCACAGGCAATCAACCAGAGTTCGCTCCTGGGTTTGCCCACTTCTCCCAGGCTCCCGCCATGTTTAATCAGCAGCTCAGATGATTTGGTGATTACTCCCCAGGACAGGCTCTGTTCGCTCGGACCGCAAGAGGCCTTGGGCTTGTTCCTGGGAAGTGGGAAAAAGCCACAAAATTCCTCTTCTGTGTTTCACCGATGTACGTGAAAATCAAATGTGAGACTTACGAGGCACCTCTCAGTTTTCTTCTCTTCACTGAAGGCTTGCCCGGGTATCTTGCTCAGTACAGTGCTGGGGAGAGATCTCTGCATCTTCACGAGGATCTGTCAGACAGGACCAATACGCACAGATATCTTGTATCTTGTATCAACATCAGGTTTCGGGGGATTTTAGAAGTGGAGATTTTGCGGGTTTACCATTCCTG
>NW_010421453.1:36683-55855 GCF_000710305.1 Buceros rhinoceros silvestris | reverse complement strand
CATATCACAAGCTTAAGAAATCTTGCTTAAGTTGACTCACGTTTGGAGAAAGAAAAAAACCTGATTTAATATAAAGGCAAACCAGAATCATAAACTAATTCTAGTACTGCTCGTGTGCAGAACCACAAAGACCCCAAATTCATCCTCTGGTTACACTTGCTGTTATTATTGTCCTAAAGGTGTAAGGGTGGGTGTGTGTATCTTATACACTAACCATTTAAGCAAGGGCTTCGGTCCCATTCTTTTTGAACCACGAGGTTTCTTCCCCTGAAGTATCTCTACGGTCAAAACGGTGGTGAACGTTACCAACATGGATGAAAAATGCGCATCTATTTAAATCTCTTAATACATTTGCTGAGGGGTTACTTTTTTAGTTGACCCATTACTCCAGCAGGGCACTGATGTTTATGGTATCATTCCAGGTTGCATGAGGAAACATACTGTAAGGATGAACTCCAGTGAAGGATGAAAGCGCCAAAAGCAAAACTGGGCTGTTAAGTGCTTAAATGTGAAAATGAAAGAAACTAAAAGCCATTCCTGACTCCCTTTTTGACCGCAGCTTCTCTCAGGTGTTTATAGCTGTGTCCCTCTTCACACTCACACTCCCCCAGCCCTTGCAGCTACAATTTTATCTGCTTCTATCTCAAGCCCAGTTGGGAACCAGAAAGCAGCAGAGCTGCTCATCCCAGGCTGCCTGCTCAGGCACTGGCAGCCTCTGTCTTCTCCCCTCATCTTCGTTTCTTAGCACGTTACTTTGCCCGGACCACCCTTCTCACTGCACAGAATGGCAGCCTCCAGGTCTTCCTCGGTCTTCGACACATCTGCCCCGCTGATCAGTTCCTGACTTCTTGTTCTGAAGGCACAGCTTCCTGACAAACCTTTCAATCCTTAGCTCTTGGCTGCTTCCTCAAAGTCCCCAGATCCATCACTCTTGCCTCCTCCTTTTTCTCCAAGCCCTGCAAGCCAGCTTGTTCCAGACTTTTCCCTGGAAAACTGACAATTTTGTTTCTTTCCTGTTTTTCCTCCTCCACACAACCTTGTCCCACCGGGGTGGGCATCTTTCCACACTGGTCCTTACCGGGTGGGGACTGCAGGTGAAAACCGACCTGCAGATCAGTTCAAGGTTTAAACTTGATTGAAGATGAACAGGTTTTTAGTAGAATGGCAGAACTGTACAGGACTAACAAATTTCTTGCGATGAAAGCACCGGAGGTTTACTGCTTCTCGGAAGAAAATACACAAAATTTTAATGAGGAAAAATGATCCTCTGGTTTTTGCCTTGTTTTCAGAAAGGCTAACCTGTCTGGCCTATTATTTCTAATTAGAGAAGCCAACTGAGTAAGAGACAATCCAATCGGTTTCTCCAGAATCGTAGACATGCGAGGACATGTACGAGAGCAGGTGCATTAGTCTGTTCAGTGACGGGTACTTTTTGTACCACATTTCTGATGCCTAAACTCTGCCTTGCCCTCCTCTTTTCTGTCCTTGCTCCTCTGCTGCACCATTTTTTCTTCGCTGTTTTCTTTGCCTCATCCTCACACCGGTGACAGTCTACCCGCCCTGCCAGGCACTCTCATCCTCTGCTTTCAAACTGCCCATTGTCGTTCACCTTCTCTTCAGCGGAGGCTTCTGTGGCTCCCGGGTTTGCAGTCCCCTCGTCCCCTTGCTCAAAGGGCACGAGCCGCCATGGGGCTCAGCAGGGCAGCAGCAGCCCAGCAGAGAGGGGGGTCGGGCTGAGAGCTCTGGAAGACAAGGACTGCGCTTGTGCTTCTCAGATACATTGAAATGACTTTGCCACTGACACAACGCTTCATAAAACGGACAGGGGTGTCGATACCCCTTTCCTGTGCTCCCCTTTCTCTGCGCTGCTCCTGCCGCTATTACTGGGCTAACACAGAGCTTACAGCACCATTCCTGTCCTTATTGGATTAAGACTCCGGACTTTTTCAGCGCCATTCATAGAAACGATGTTATAACATCAGAAGAATAAACACTCTCCAGCTCCTTGCAGGCAGATACAGAGTCAAAACACTTCTATCGCAGCCGTGTTTGTTTCCATTATTCCTGTAACGGCACTGTTATCTGGCGTGTCACACGGGTGGCCAAAACCAGAGTTTATCAGCAACGCTTGGACCTTCCTCCGCTTGTCATGTAACGGTTTCAGTAGATCGTCAAGTTTTAACATGTGTAGATGATGACCTCACCTAAGAACATATCGACAGGGATGTGAAGCTTCAGGCAATCACTGTAAACCGGTAAATTCTCCTCTCTCCCTGCTTTAAATCTCTTTGATTATTAAAGACTATCTAAAAAATGTGCTTTCCTTGTCCAAATGGCTTCTAAAGGGAGAAAATAGAGTTTTCTAATTTTTCCTGCCCAAAATGCACAGAGTTGGTCTCTGGAGATGTAACTGGAATCACTGAGAACAACACTTGGAGAACTGAATGTTTCTGACAAAGATGCTGAAAAACAAACCCAGAGATTAAAAAAGGCTCTGGCAGCTCGAGAGCCAAACCAGCTGGCAGAGCATGTAGGGCAATTAAAATATTCCCATTCTTAATAATCAGTGTGGGAAATCCACTGAGGAAAACCCACGTGCTTTTTCACTTCGCCTTTCTATTTGGGTCATCAGTTTTCATGATTTCTGGATGAGGCAACAGGCCGTTATGAAAATCGTCAGGAGACAAAGCTTTAACACAAGGTATTAGAAATTCTAGGACAGGACTGAGTTGTCAAAGCAGCCAGGCCACAGCAAATCCCTTAAGCCACGCTGGAACAGGCAAACACAAACAGGCAGCAGTGCATGAGGCTCACCAGGGTTCTGGAATTACACTCCAGAGCTCACCGGCTTGTCAAGAAGTGCCCAGCGATTCATCCTCTCACTTTCAAACGGATATTTATCCTGCAGCTGCTGTGGATCCATGAGGCTACTTAGGCATACAGTCATTTATTTAACAAAGAAGAAAAGAGCTGTTCAGAAATCAATCAATCAATCAATCCATCAATCAATAAATCATTTTTTCACTTAGCATTTATTAAATGTGTAAACATAAAGGAGCTAAAACACTTTAAAAAATACCATTTGTTCATCAGTCTTATAGCCTTATTCTAGAAAACTTTCCATAGTTGTCTGATACTATAAATTTTAGATTACTGAATTTACAAACACAGACGCGTGTAACCCTACGGAAATTGTCTGTCCAAATAGGAACTGAGGATTTCACAGCATCTGAGAAGTCACCTTGCCCATCTCTAAAATTCCTCAGTGGAATTTGGAAAGGAAACTGGCTGTTTGAGAACTTCCTGCAAGCAATCCGGGGAGAGCGAGCGGCACAGCTGGCGAGGCGCCGCAGGTGCCTGGGTTGGAGCACCAGCAAGCCGGTCCTGGGCTGGCAGCTGGCTGAGCGCTGTTCACACAGCACAGCAGAGGAGGAAGGGTCTTGGTGAGGGACCAGACCCTGAGGCAAGAAGGCATGAGCGGTACAAAGGGGAAAAGGGAATGAAAGGTGCTGGCAGACTGAAAAGCTGGAACTCCTTTCTGCTGAGGACCGCTCACACAGCTCCAGCAGCGCTTAGCAGTGCTACGAGACACCGCCACACACAAATCCACCTGCAACCCCCCCGTGCTGGCACAGCTGCCGACAGCTGGCTGACGTGGGGCCAAGGCAAAGGAGCAGGGCCAAAGGTGGGCAGCAAAGGTCTAAAGGCCAGCTCTGCTGCCACCTGCATCCCTCCATATACAGCGGGACCATGCTGGCAATCACTGTTTCCAAGAGATCCTTTCCACCCCCAGGCTATGACTGTGGCCTCAGATCCTTCTGCCAACCCAGGGGCTCCCCTGTGAGTGGATATCAGATGCAGAAAACCCAGTTTTCTAGAAATTCAGGTCTGCCGAGCTGGGCAGCAGAGCAGTGATATTTTGCTTTTCCTGGTTTTTTCCTGTCCTGGGCAGGTACCCTCCTCCAGCTGACGGGTGGAGTACAGCCTGCCACAGGCTTGCTGCTGGCTTCTTGGAAACGTTTGTACACACACTCCGAGAGCCACATTCCCAGCTCTGGCTCATGCTACCAGCCACATGCTGCTTGCTTCCAAGGGGAGGTCTGGACATTGTCGGGAAATTGGAAAAACATCTGAGGAGGTGTTTTCGTAGTCCCAACGACGGACGCTTTGTGCATTGCATTAATTGCCCATTGTTTCAGAGCATCCAGACATAGCGGCTCTGAGGTTGTTCTACCTTCTGTAAGCACATTGAGAGTCTTAGCTCCTTCATGAGTTGTCCAGGATGGAGTATTTAATCACCCTACGTCCCACCTACCGCACCACAAATCATGGGGGTGGCTGTGGAAGAAGTCCTGCCACAGCAGCATGCCTTGAGGTGTAGCTGGCTTGTTGAGGTCTTCTAACAAGGGCCAAGCATGGGTGATGTGGAAATAAAACAAAACAGAAAATGAAGAAGAGTCAGCTTATAACTGCCAGGTAAAACTTGTTGTCATAGCCCTTCTGGAAAGCTCTTCGTATCTGCTTTGTTTTCCCAGCGCCATTGACCGCTCATGCCTTAGGAACCTGGACTTGTCACCAAGAGCTGGGCAGCATGGCTTGCTCTGCGGTCTGAATGGGAACTTGTCTCATTCATAATTCACTGGAAGACATTTTTGAAAGAAGGTTCTGCAAAAAAAAAAAAGGTGATAAATTCAGACTAGACCACTTGTTTTTCTAGTCTGATGATGGAGTTCTTACCTTTCAAAGCCTGCATTGTTTTATGTCTAGGAATCAGTCTCTTAAATACCTGCAACATGATGTGAAGCAATTAGTTGAGTCACTTAGCATTGCACTTCCACTTGTAGACCTGGACTAGTGTCAAGACCATAAAAGAAAGCCCTTTCCACGGGGACACCTGTACTGTACAAGCAGAAGCAGCTCCACATGAGGTGAACTGACAGCTGGGGGGGCACGAGAAAATGAATAAAATCCTGCAGAGACACTGAACTTGTCATTACTTTCTTACCATTGTATTGGAAAAGACTTGTCCAGACAAATGTGTCCATTTATTCTGCAAGACAAAGCAGAAATACATAACTACATTCCCCACAAACCCAGAAAATGATCCGACTGACAATACCCCAAGTTTCACAGAAGGAAGCACAAAAAGCCACCACGACTCAAAGAATAGAAGGTGCCAAATGCCACAGACACGTCGCTTTTCAGCCACATTTCTTCCACGCTGCTAGACTGAAGCAGCTGATGAAGCAGAGGAATGAAGAGAGGCCAAAGAACATAAAAAAGACCAAAGGCGTGAAATGATAAAAGGTGTAAAAGACCAGAGGTGTGAAACAGAAATAGGAACAGTCTCCCAAAAGAAGAGAGGGGAGAATACTCACACGTCAGGCTGCGCTGTTCCTTTGAAGGCTGTATGTAAGGTTCCAGCTTGGGAACAAGCAGAGATGGACCTACTTAATCTGAGAATAATAAACGGATTGAAAATTAGGTTTCCGTTCCCCTTAAATTATTCACAAATTATCATCGAGTCTGGGCAGCACTTGGGAAATAATTTGAAAGGGGACAGCGAGGCAGAGTCCCTGTGCTGGTGTCACACTGTACCTCTTTGCCTGCAGCAGCCAGGGGCCAGGGCACAGAACCCTCTCCTCATACCTCTGAGCACTCATGTGGCTTACTCAGGAGAATCCCTCCTGCCGGGTGATGAGACTCCTGAGCTGAAGGCACTCTCGCTTACTCCTAATGAAGCTTGATGTACGAGAGTTCAGGTTTTACTACGCTAGAGAGCCGCTAGGACAGTTGCACAGGCTGGAGATCCCTGGTGTCTAGTCCCGCCTCCGGTGAACACTGATCATGCCCACAGCAGAAAGCAACAGTCCTCAGCTTCCAGGACCAGTGCCTAGAGGCTCCCTGCACACCGCGGGGCCTGTCCCTGCACGTTGACGTCATCCTCAGGAGCCTGGATGATGTGTGCTGCACCTGTCCACGCTTTGTTCCAGGGGAAACCGAGGCATGCCAGGCTGTGCAGCTGTGTCCTGAAAGGTCTCTGTCCAACAAAACAAAGGAAAGCAGTGGGGCAGGTATGTGGTCTTGGATGACTGGAAATGCTCCTGACCCCACACACTACCAACACACTTTCGGAACAGTTTGTTAGCTGGGGACATGGCTCAAAACGGCTTGAAAGTCAAGGAGCATGTAAAACCAGTACCTTGCACACGTGAAGTTCGTTAACTGTTACTGATTTCATTCTTGAAGCCATCTGAGCATTTCCCTCTCTGGGTTTGCATTACTATCACTATTCTGATATCTTACAATTACCAGGAAATGAAAGTTTCAACTGACCTCAATAGGCTCATTACACGTCAAACAAATTACACTTTTTCAGGTATTCGTGTTGCCGTAATTACACTGTCATGAACATGCTTTGTTTCGCATTTCACGTAGAAAATACAATTATTCTTCCAGCTTAATTAACAATAAATATGTCAGGATGAAACAGCTTTAATCAGTTTAAATCATTGTATTCCTTCTCACCAGTGTTTTATTTATCCTCGACGCTGGGAGAGGACGTTAGCTCTGCCACGCAGCCCAAGGAGCAGGCTGGCGAGCGCGCGGTCGTGGAAGGGTGTTCCACACTCTCTGTGTCACAGCTTGTTTTCATTTGCCGATAACTTTACAATTCTTGAAATGTTTGGGCTGAAATTTTGCAGCGTGGGCATTATTTCAAAATAATTTTTCACACAGACGTGCTCGCACACATGCACACATTTACAGTTACAGCGGAATGGTTTAGCTCTTTCAGAAAAAAAAAAAGGTGGGAGGGCTCCAGAAAAATACCTTATTTTGTCCAGCATAAAGCATGTTGATGATGTCCCTCCTAAAGGACGCACCTTGGACTTTGTGCTTCATACACAGCAAGGGGGCAGCTTTCGTGCCAGATTTGTTGCTTTTAACACCTGCAAAACCCCTGAACTTCTTATTTTTAGACAAGCCCTGTGTCACACGTGTAGCCAATAGGCATCCTACACAGCTGCAGCTGAAAACTCCACAAAAACACCCGGTTCTGGGCTGAGCAGGACATTTCCCAGCTCTGGACTGTGCTGGAGGGTGCTGGGTCTGGGGTAGGGCTGGGGAATCGGTCCCCGTTGCCCAGGTCTGTGGGCACCACCACGTTGTACTCACCTGGTTACACTTTGCTTCTTCCCTGCCCCACTTACTGCGAATGCAGGGGATGAGTGTGGGCTACCAGGTGAAGGAGGGTGCTGGCTGCAGGACCCTGCCTTTATTTAAGCAAACCCAGGGTCAGGGGACAAACGGGGCCGGAGCTAGCTCACGAGAGAGGGCAGTCTCCTCGCACGTCCGCTGCACCCTGCCCTGACGCAGCTCCTTGCTCTGCCTCAGATACACTGAAAGGTTTGAACTTCAGAAGCTCATTATCTGGGGGAACCAGCCTGAGGTCCTGGTGCCTGGTGTTCTGAAGTGCACAAACAGATACCAGCTGGGACTGTGCTTGAGACGACTGAAGTATGAGTTTGGGTTCTTATTCCTTGGAAATTTTTAAATTAGATGTCCAAATGAGGTGGATAGGTTTTATACTCGTTGCCTCAGCTCCCCAGCAGTAAAAGTGAGGTCAGAGCTGACAGGAATTGTGAAAATGAGCAATTGTGGACACACTACCAGATACACTGAGTAATTACTGGGCAGTAGAGTGACAAAAGCCATGGAGAAGTGAGGAAAGGAGCGATCCTGTCTGCACAGCAGTGCACAAATAGTGTTTGGAACATCGGATACAACGAGAAAGAGAATGCTGCAGACTAGGAGGAAAGAGGGGGTTTTTTATATGTGGTTCTGATCTGAGCATCACTGTTGCTGGCCACTAAACGAGTCGGGGCATCTGTTGAAAGATTTACGTGTTCTCCAGAGCGCAGGGCTAAATGAAGATCAGATAGATTGATTTAATGTCAACGTTTCCTAACTTATGGTCGGTTTTGCAATGGGAACAGTATCCTCTGCTCATTTTGAGTATCCCCTCCAACAAAAGTCGAATAACATATTAATGATAAAAACTCCTCCTCTCGGCAATGCTGTGGGTACTGAGGGAGCAAAGTCAAAATATTTCTTAAATTTTCCAACTGCGTCAAACTGATACTCTTTCGCTCTGCGTGGATAGTCCGATGCGTGGATAGTGCTTCCTGGACGATTCCAATAGCCAACAGTATTGAAATGCTGTGGAGAACAGGCATCTCCGAGCTTAAGCTCAATTAACATTCCAGTTACCAATAACCCAATTCAAAAGTTGGATAAAAATCACCACAATGTGATGGATTAATTTTGGAGACTTCAAGGGATGATATTAGAAAACAGCCTTGACTTTAACTACGTGAGTGACCACCTCCCCAGAAATAAAGTGCCTATACAGGACTACGCAGAATGCTGCTGAAATCTTTATATGTTTTTCTGCGTTCCACTGCAATTATAATTTATTTTAAAAGTACCTTGCCCAAAATCTTGTGAGATTTACAGTTACATCTGGTTGAAAAAATGGAATAAAATTCACAAAAATGCTGACAGTATTCCCGTACTTCCCTTTTGTGTCCAACTGCAGTATAACAAATGGTATCTAGGGGGGTTGTTTATAAGCGTTTTCTTTTTGCTTTCCTGCTTTTACCACCTTGCCAGTTTTCAAAACTGTATTCAAGGCTTTAAAAAAGTCACCCAGTGGCAGAATAAAGATTTGCCTCTTTTCCTTTGGGTTTGCAGGGCTGTTATTTACAATCAAAGCAAAGTGATGGCCATGGAAAACAAAAGCACTAAGTGAGCTTAAATTCCAGTATTTTACTCTTTGTCTGTCCTCTGTGAACTTCTCTCCTTGCAGAAATAGATGTTTGAAGAAGAAAAGGGGACTAAGTAGCACCAAAACACAGACCTTGAGCAAGGGGGAGGGTAAACAGAACTCCACCTCCGGTCAGGAATTTCTTATGCTCAGTGCATTTGCCAGGGAAAAAAGGGCATCTGCCTAATAGACCCTCGGAGCAACAACATTTGTGTATGAGCCTCTTTGGTGTCTGTTTCTCCTTGAAAAATAATGGCATAAAAATCAAAAAGTTGTCCAAACGCTGACCCTCATGGAGAAGAAACTAAATTCTTGGTGCACCAAACCATTCTTTAGTTTAGTGGAGGAAGAAAATATTTAGTGTACTTCTTGGATGGTTTTGCTTATTTTTTTGGTGAGTCAGTGAGGAACTTTTCAAATGCAGCAAAAGCACAGACAATAATTAGATAATTAATCCCACTGGGTAAAAGCCAGTGAAATAAAAGTCTCGGCTGTCTCACCGTTCAGTTGTTACACAGGCGTTTGCTGTGACACTGGACAGAAAAAGGCCAGCTGCAGGTGTCCCACCACTTCAGCCTTTGTGGACTATAAATGCACTAAAGCCACCCCGGTCCCTGCTGGTCAGGATCAGGCTTAACGTGTGTAACTACAGCAATAGCGAGCTCATGACAGTTGGGCAAAGCACAATGAAATAGAACTTTGGGATCACTTCTGCGTTTAATGGCCACCAGATGTCCTAAAATACTGTGAAGTCCAGTGAGGCCATAAGGAGGAAACATCTCTAATGAAAAAGTAGAAATCATTTTGAAACATCCCTGGCTCCTTTCTTTTTCCAAAAGCTCTTGTTCATTTTATGACTCTTTAACTGGACTTGTGTTCTGCCTACCTTCCCTTAGCATCTCTGCATTCCCTCCTTCTAGGAGGATACTTCTGTAAGCAGCATGTCTTCTTCATAAATAATTACTAACTAAAGACTTTCAAAAATACTGCATGAAATATGGATGACATTTTCAATGCCCATCACAGGTGAAATGCTAGTTGTTTGCCAGCAAGTGGCCATCAAAAATTTTGTCCTGTGAAGAGCTGCAAAAGCTTTCTGGGATAATGCGAAAGAGGACAATAAATAAAGACGGTGCACTGAGCCCTGAGAGACATTGCAGAGCTGGACGAGCTGAGGAGAAATCTGGTGGGTTTGGTTCACAGGCTGGGGAACCCCCCAGTCACAGCCCAGGGAACCGCCCAATCACAGCCTGGTACAGAACCACCTCCTGGCCACGCTGCTTTCTACACAAACCTTGTTTAGAGCGGTAACGTACAACGACAGTGAGTTGTCTCTTACTTCATGGTGAAACCCCGAGCCATGCAGCAGTCTGCTGCATAGAACCTGCAGTCTACCTGGGGGATGCTCCTCTAATTTTCCTTCCTACCAAATTGATGTTAAGAAAGGGATGACAAGCCCAGTGTCTCTGTGGGATTTTATTCATTTTCTTGTGGCCCCCCAGCTGTCACTTTCCAGGTTCACCTCAGACGGAGCTGCATTTGCTTGTTCATTACAGGATTTTGTTAAAATATGCATGGTTTTATCTTCAGCTCTGCATGGATCGTGGCACAGTTTGGAACAGCGCTGACCACAGAAGTATGTGTAACTGTTCTGTGGAATGTGGCTTTTCCTGCAAAAACAGAGACTGTAAAAACTGGTAATTCTCTTCCCTCCATGTTATCTAAATGTCAGTGACATTTCCCACTCTTCAGTGAGTTAAATATTAACAGTTAAGAAGAATAAAATGATTGAAAAACACCAAAGAATACAAGAAAGAGCTGTAGCATGTCTATGGAAGAGTATCAGATACGCGATAGACACATGGGAAGGATTTACGAGCTCTAGCTCAGTTTCTAAATATATTCCATACTAAATGAGATTTGCAAATGATCTATAATCTCAGAGACCTTCTGAAGACAAAACAGTAGAAAAATGTAAGTCAATTGTTATTGCTTGTTGCCATTATCCCTTCTTTTTTGGAGCAGGTCATGGAACGCTCCTGAAGGCATGGAATGCACACACCCCAACTCACACACAAAGGGCAAGGGAAGAGAACATGGAGTTTGAGTGTGATTATTTTTTTGCTACTTTTTTTTTCTGTTTGCAAAGACAGCAAGCATGAAGGCATCTGTGTCTGTCTAAATTCAGCCAAAACCATCTGCCGAGTTACAGCTAAAGGGTAGAAAATCAAATCGTGACTCAGAGGAGCTAGAAGGGAAGATGGAAGTGAGGGCCCAGGCGCTCAGCTGGGGAGCTGTGCGAGAGTCAGCTGGGAAGGGCTGGGAAGCAGCTACATGAATGGGGGCCATCTATTCTTACCACACTTACACTACACGAACCCGGTAATTAAATGAACAGTTACAGCGTAATGTAACACAACCCAAAGCGAGGTTTTTCAGATTCCTGCACGTGCTTTGCTCTTCCTCCCATCTATATCCTTCTCCTCCTCCGCTCCAAACCATCATCGTTAAGAAAGTGGCTGCACAGTAAATTTGTAGCTCTGCACAATGACAGTTACCTGAAATCAATGCTGGCGCTGGGTTATGGTGTCTGATTGCCTTAATGGAATTATTTATTGCTGCAATTATTTATTATTTATCACATCACCTCTTCAGTTATTCCCTGTTATTGACCATATTATCCTGTGCAATTTATTTTTCATTCATGTTGTCTGGATTAGAAACACACGAGGGGAAAACACAGACAATTATTAGTATGTTTTCCTTTTCAACAGAGGATGTTTTGTGAGAGAGAGCAACAAACACTGGGTATAAGAGCATGAGCAGCCCCTGCTTGACTCAGAAAGCAGGTTCATTACTGCCTTGTCTGAGGTAACTCCTACTCATTTTCCCAACTGCCTGAGACAACACTGGTCTCTCTGTGATACAGCTTGTGACTTCCACTGTGGTCACAGATGGGAAGACTACTGAACGCCAGCACGACTATTGAGAGGATGCAGGACACCCAACAAGAACCGTAGAGCAGAGCTCTTCGGAACTCTCCAGAATTACTGCTATCAATGTAATGTGTAAGTTGTGGTGCACATACACAGTTGAATACAGTGCACAGGATGCTCAACCAGGATTCAAGAAGTCAGGAATTCTGTTTTGGCAAAGATAGTCCCTAAATGGAGGGAGAGTCACAGAGTGTAGAAGTCTTATGACTGTCATTTGGACTCAGATTTTTCACCCAAGATGTATTTTTCCCCATCTCCTCTCCAAGAGCCACTGTCCTGGGCAGTTCCCTGTTCCCAGTCATGGCAGATACACAGAAGAGTGGGCAGGGGGCACAGCACAGCCCTGTCACAGGGCTTGCACCTTCTGCGCTGGGCTCTGTTTCCATTACAAATAATTCTTCTCTTGCATTTTTAGAAGTGTTCTAGTCAGTCTAGAAAATAATTTTGGCTGCTTATGCCTCTGTCTCCTCCCAGCCTCTCCTTGTACTGCCGGCTGAGGGTGAGCGCTGTACGGAGGTGCCTGTCCCTCAGCAGCGGAGTGCCTGGCCTGAGGGGAGCTGAAGGGCTACCGCCGCGTGATGATAGAAACAGCGACGACGACAAACTGCTCTGCGAGGGAAATCATTTAGTGTGTATCTAAAAATCATTCAGCAAGCAGAGGAAAGGTTGGCCTTTAAACCGAGAACAAAGTCTCCTCGCTGGTCCCCTTCAGCTTTTGCCTTGATCTAATTATAGGAAAGCTATCGTTTAACCAGCAGCTCCAAATATCACAAGTGACTAACGCTTCTCGAGGTTACTGTGGTGGAACAGAACTCTGAAGTCCTTTGCAGAAGGACTTTGGTTATATATAACCGAAAAGCCCAAATATGAACTCAGATTTGAAAACAAATACAGAGAAGCTTATTTATCTAAATTTTAACATGGGTTGTTTGTGAAGAAGATTTCTAGGTGTATTACGTCAGCTGATGTTCTCTCCAACCATACTTCAGATCCAACTGGGCGTTTTTTCCACAGAAGCTGTGGTTTACCAGAGACAGCATCCCAATATACTTCAAAGACAGACATGTCTAGACCCACCAATATATTTCGTGAGAGTTCTTACCTCTTTAGACGTCGTCCGTTAAATTTTCACTACAGAATGAAGGAAGAATTTATCCTGATGAAAAATCTGCAGGATTTGTTTTCTTTCCTGATACATTTCCATTGACTCATCCTGTACGAGGGCAGGTACGAAGGCAGCTTGGACGGTCCAAAAACCATTCCACTTCCACATTCCTCTTCAGATCCAGTGCACCACTAGTTGCAAACCAGTGAAAAGATCTTAGTCAACACCTAAGGGATTCTAAGCAGAATAGCCCTCTGGAAATGTTCTGTTACTCTTTTTTTTTTTTCACTTGCTGACCACAAACACAAACGGGAAAAGCAGTTGCTGATTTCATGTAATTTAAAAATATCCAACAACTTTTCACAGATAAATCCATCAAATGACAAGACAAAGAATTGCAATGAAAGTGAACAAAATATACTAATACATTGCAATAAGCTATTGAATTATATAAATTAGAGAGGTTCTTTAGTTGCAGGAATAAGACACGTCACCCATCTAGGCTGTTCTCCTTCAAGTGCTAAAGCATCACTTGTACCCCTCTGGAATGAAGCACTTGTCCTCTGACCCAAGGCCTTCACCTCGCTACCCCTTGTAAAGAAATTAAATGCACATGAACCAACTTTATCATGCTATCATTTTTTAATGTCACAGTTCAGTTATTTGAAATTATTTTAACATATTTTATGTAATAATATCATTAATATTACCATTTACAAATAATCGAATATTCCCTACATTGTCATGGTAAAACAGCATGGATACTGCCTCAACTTTACGATAATAGTAAAGATTCAAGTAGTAAAATCTGTATTAACTTATTTGAGCCATACCTGACTTTTCAGCTAAAGTAAGCACACTTACCCAGGTGACAAGGAGCTGAAGAAGATTTTGGGCAGAAGGGATCAAAAAAAAAAATTACACAAATACAAAGCATTATTGGGACATCAGGATTTTTAGTACATACTAATTAATTTTCCAATAACTTCTATTCAGTGAATATAATAGTTACGGGCAATTAAAAATAGTGGATGGGGCAATGTAACAACCATAGAATTTTTTCATTTTTACTTATTTTCAATTAACTGTTTTATTTCAGCATTTCTAAGACATTTCCCATTTTCTTCCGGAAATTTTCACTTTCACTTTGGAACGGCTTAACCTTTAATGGCCAGAAAAGACAAGAACAACATGTATATTTAGTCCCTGTTGACAGGTTTTGTCTTTCGTTTAGTCTCAGACATTGAGGGAGATTTTTGTTTAAACCCTCCAAAGTTTCTGCTCTGACCCAATCAGTTTCTCGGCTCAGCTTACCAAACCAAAAAACCCAGTTCTGATCCACCTTTACAGGCACCCAACTCTTCCCAGCCACCCCGTGAGCCTTTGCAGCTGAGGGGGTACCTCAGCCGTGGCCTCCTCCATCCGCGCAGAGCACGACTGTCGTCTGGAACAGCCCAACTTTGGGAAAGATCAGCAGCACACTTCAATCACCAGGTTTGGGATAAAGGGATGGCTCTTAACAAGGCACAGTATTTATGCAGGGGTGAATATAGAGTCTCAGGAAGAAAATATGGAAGTACGAGAGGCTATTAAACTTACAATGAAGGGTCTAGGAGCAAGTGATTCATCCCGCAGCTAAGGAGCGCGCGTTGAGTCTAGCACTGGTTAACTCTGTATCCCCTGGGACGCAGAGCTTGTACAGACAGAAGGGAGGAGCTTTTCACTTACAAAAGATACTTACTCCTCCGTAGTACTTGAGAACTCCCTGGGAAGTATTTAAGTATATTCTCATTGCTGGAGAATGTTTTAATGCCTAATAGCCAGTAAACATTTTAGAAAGGAAATCGAGAAATAGAAATCCATTTTAAAGAACTTGCTCTGAAGAGACTGCCAGAAAAACAGGTGTATTAGAGTAAAAGTTATTTTATCAGGCTAAATAGAAAGAAGAGATCAAATAAAATCATGAAATGTAGAATAGTGAAGTCACTTGTTGGTCTTTCTGGTTTACCACCAATTTTCTCCTCATTAAAGAGGAAGCTGAAGGTGAAGTGCATCTCAGAAGGCTATCGACTCAGAAAAGGAAAGCTTTCTGCCTGGGAATGAGAGCACTGCCACAGAGAGAAGAACAGGACTGGAATATCAACTGTTCCATTAGACCAAAAAGATAAAGATGTCTCTACTCTCAGCTTCATCTGCAGATCTAAAAACGTAGTTCCCTTAAACAGGCAAAATACAGAATCAAGCAGAAATCAAGGAGAAAAGCTCTTACAAAAAGATATCCTGCACTTCCTGGCTACTCCAAGCATCCAACAATGACAAGTGCAGTGACAGTCCTTATAAGGAATAAAGGTTTGCCAGATTTTTTCATTACAACAAGTGACTGCCTCGATTTATGAGGAGACCTTCCAATAAAGACTGAAGTGCTACTGAAGATCCCAGAAGTGGGGAGGGAGTTTGCATTTGCTGTGTGCCTGGTGACAGGCCATCACCACCTAACCGGAGAGGACCGAGGTGTATGCTCTTGGTCAGGAAGGCTCTAATTTCATCTTTATAACAGTTGCTGCTGATGTAGGATTTTGTTTGCACGCCTTCCAGTGTGTGCTCCACATTCCTGACTGGCTTGGACTCCAACCCAGCTCACCAGCAGGCAGTCTCTGCCTGAGGAAGCCATGCATAATAAATAAAAAGGCCAGACAGGTGTCACAGTGCCACCTACTATTAGGTTGACATAAAGAACGAAGTTTATATTTCTTGTTCATAGTGTAAGGGCTGGTCCAGACACTAACATGAACTCCCTTAGTGATCAGACACAAAAACTTCTCCTGGATGCACACGACAGAATTTTCCTCCCAGTTTTCTGCAGTAATAATTCAAGTGAGTATATCTCACGCCATTGTAAACGTTGGAAGGTATCACACGTTACATTATGTATAACACAAAACCCCAAAATTGTGAATGTGTGATCGACAGAACTATTACCAGAGCTGCAATTAGAAGACATTTTAGAAGCCTTCACAATCAGCGAGAGCTGAAAAAAGTCTGACAATCCCCATGTGCAAAATATTGCATATGCAATAGCATGAAAGAAAGTCCTAGCAAGTAGGCAGAACTGCAGTATCTAGACCATCTCAGACAACCCTTCGGGCTCACCTAAGTGACACTCAGAGCTGCTCCTCCTTGAAGCAACTCTGGAGAGCAGAAGTAAGAGACAAAGTCACCCTCCTCCATTTCTGTTTCCTTCCTTGCTTTTTATTTCTGAGAAAACAGTGCACATTCTTACAAACAGAAAGACTTTCACATCAAGAAAAGGGCAATAACCCTGGGAAAAGAATTGACAGTGCATTTTCGAAGACATGTAGCTATAAGATGTCGTTGGTGAGTTGGGGAAGAACAGAAGTTTAACTAGAAAATCAATGATGCTGGAAAACAGTAGGATTCTCAGCATCTCAAAGTTTAGAGCAGTGATCTCCTGACTCACACGGATGAGGTCCTACCCTTTGATATGAAACTTATAAAGACTACCTGAGCTCTCTTAATCAATAAAGATTGACACAGAAAGAGGTATGGCTTACTGCAAAAGAAAAATGAGCAGTAGATGTTCCATTAAATTTCATAAATCCATAGACACTCCTTTAAATTCTACTTCAATTTTTTATCAGAATACTCCCAGCCTTGAAAACTGCTCCTGCTCCACGCGCATATTGAGTGACTCCTCAGAAAATACATAAAGTTTTCTGTGCAGCCAAATGAAAATGGCATAGGGTTATATGAAAAATTTGTGTGAGAAATCTGTTTGGATGGGAGTAAAGCTAGATACATAGAAACTACACCTGGAAACTATCTATTAGCTTGTAGTTTTACATTCCAGCATTGACTCCTGTTGTTGCTATGAGGGGTTTCCTTTGTCTGGACTTAAAATTAACCAGGGAGGAGACCTGCTTTCCTCCTTAGGAGGTACATCTGGATCTGATGGTTATATTCCTGTCATACAATGCTGCTGCAGTGGAGCCACATCATTACAGCAGGCCGTAGTTCAAGGCAGATGTTGAAGTAGTAGATACCTATGGCAACATACGGCAACTGACTTGTCAAAAGACATCGTAGAACATTAGAAGTTCTCCACAAATTTTGAGATGTTAAACCTTGAAAACTCTGCAATTAAGACGAGATTTTCCAGAGGGTGGGAAGTTATGCCTTACTAGAAGCAGTAACTTGATAACTCTTAGGAGGTCTAGCGGCAAACCGGAGGAAAACAAGATATTGGCAGATATAGTATCCCTGATCGCGCTGACTTTTATATTTTCATATGTGCTATCATCCATGATTCTCCTCAGATGGAATACAAAGCAAACCTTTAAAGTCCCCATTGGGAAATGTAAAGCAATTTTAAAATAAGAAAAGAGAATTTAGTATCAGCTCTTGATGCTTACTGCTTGGGGTCTTTGAAAATTATAAACACATTAAAATGTTGGTCTAGTGTTATTAAACTAATATTTCATTTTTATTTTACAGTCCATGCTTTAGAAAGGCTTTATGAATTCTCAACCCTCTTGCAGTGGCTGGGGTAGATCACACTGCCTCCTTATTGCAAAAAATGGACAATTTTTGGTAAAGCAGTGCTGACAGCAGTTTTACATATATTGTCAGGAAACTGAACTAGATTTTGGTTTCTATGTCTTCCTTGAAACATTTCTTCATTGCTGTCACCAATGGGCTTTGAGTTGCGCCACTAATTGTTTGCGCTAAAGTACTGCTGTCAGAGGGGCTTCACCTTGTCCCCTCGTTTGTCATCCGCCCGTTAGCAGCCTGTCGTTCCAAACGGCGAGTGCGCTGGAACACCGGCTGGCACGCGCCGTATGTTTGTGCAGCAGCTACTACAACGGGGCCCCAGCCTGGCTGGGGATTACCTGTGCCAATACTCATTTCAGTAATTACAAACCCTTGGCCTGTGAGAGCCCTTTGAAAAACAAAAATGCACTGAAGCGAAAGATGTAAATATTTTCCCATGCCTCATTGGTGGGATCTGTTTAGTCAGTCGGTGCACAAACTGGCATAGGCAGCACAGTTCACGAGAGAGATGCTTCTGCGTGAAATCAGAGCATTAGCTTAGAAGATGAAATTTCTTTCTTGGGGGAAATCCCAAAGATTTTATAATTACCTGTGCTTCAATGGTGAAAAATTGATATTTCTGGATATTTCTTTTCTGGTGGGATTTGAAAAAAACATGTTATTTTAGAATACAGAAAACAATTCTCTCAAAAGGTGACATGCATATTAACTGCATGTTTTGCTATTTAAACCAGAATGCTATTACATGGAAAAGGTAAGTTATCACACTTTTGCTGAATCAAGCGGTTATAAACACAGAGTTCCTTGTTTCTTCTGAAAAAAAAATCACTACAAACAGTCCTGTCATGAAAGGTTTTGACATATTTAAGCTTCATTTCTGATCAAGTAACATCAAAAAGACAGAGACAGAAACAAGATACATCTCTTCTGATTTAATGACTCAATGGAAGCAATCCAGGTGATGCCAGGGGGATATAAGCTGCAATAACTACTTGAACTTTCAGGCCTACAATTGAGTATTAACTTCGTGCCTTTGTTTTAGCAGAAAATCCAGCTGTTGATCTGAAAAGGTGGTAGAAAAGGACTGTGTAAATCACCACTGCATATTCCCTCACTGCGGTGCCAACGCATGTTCGTTAGGTTTTGATTCCCAGCCATATACATTTCACGTGTAATTTTGTGTTAAGACACAGCACCCCAAGCTGCAGGTTTTGTAAGATTAATTAAATTACTCCTGGGCACTATTACATGGTTAGAGCTGGGTTTTCTTAAGGATTTCTTAACTTGCATAAGCTTTGGTTACCAAAGTGCTATAGGCCATCTGAAAACTAAGAAGCACGAGTTCCCCACCTCCCATTTTCAAATCATTCTTCATATTCTCATCCCACCTCCATAACATCCATGTAACATGTATGTAGTGTATGTACGGTCAACATGGGCTGTGGGGCTCCCCATGAAAAGACATGCTCAGAGGCTCCCCCCAGCTTGGTCAAGTGACACAAAGCAGCTGAAATGACCCTTGTTAGCAAGAACTGTACCTGAAGATAGGAGTCCAAAAGGACAAAGGACTTGAGCAGCTAGTATGCCCCCAGCTGTGCTAAGCCACCTCTCCTGTCCAGACTAGATCCTTCAGCCAGCAGCTGTCCCTGTGTCAGAGGGCTGTAGACTAGGACTA